>NW_027417276.1:0-25330 GCF_009905375.1 Apium graveolens | reverse complement strand
CATAAAGCATAGGGAAATTATGAAAATAAATCCAAAAAATGAGCCGCCTCAATTTGCTCCGACTCGTGTACTACTACCCCCTACGTGGATTATTCGGATACCACCGAGTTCCATTGTTTCAGCTCCGATTCACTTCCGGACGACCCGAATGGACGCGAATGCAATTTCTTAAATCCACAGGGACGAATTATGAAAGGAAATACAAAAAATGGGTTGCCTCAATTTTTGCTCCTACCAGGTGTATTACCCCCTATGAGGATATTCGGAAACCGAGTTCCATTCGTTTCAGCTCCGATTCACTTCTGGACGGACCCCGAAGGACGCGAATGCAATTCATAAATCCATAGGGACAAATTATGAAAGAAATCCAAAAAATGGGCCGCCTCAATTTTACTCCTTACCTCGTGTACTACCCCCTACGAAGATTATTCGGAAACCGAGTTCCATTCGTTTATGCTTCGATTCACTTCCGGACGACCCGAATGGAGCGAATGCAATTTCATAATGCATAGGGACAAATTATGAAAGAAATCCAAAAAACGGGCCGTCACAATTTTTACTCCATACCTCGTGTACTACCCCCTACGAGGATTATTCGGAAACCGAGTTCCATTCGTTTCTGCATCGATTCACTTCCGGACGACCTCGACTGGACGCGAATGCAATTTCATAAATCCATAGGGATAAATTATGAAAAGAAATCCAAAAAATGGGCCGCCTCAATCAATTTTTGCTCCATACCTCGTGTACTACCCCTACGAGGATTATTCGGAAACCGAGTTCCATTCGTTTCAGCTACGATTCACTTCCGGACGACCCCGAATGGACGCGAATGCAATTTCATAAATCCATAGGGATAAATTAAGAAAGAAATTCAAAAACGGGCCACCTCAATTTTTGCTCCATACCTCGTGTACTACCCCCTACGAGGATTATTCGGAAACCGAGTTCCATTCATTTCAGCTCCGATTCACTTCCGGACGACCACGAATGGACGCGAATGCAATTTCATAAATCCATAGGGACAAATTATGAAAATAAATCCAAAAAATGGGCCGCCTCAATTTTTTCTCCATACCTCGTGTACTACCCTCTACGAGAATTATTCGGAAACCGAGTTCCATTCGTTTCAGCTCCGTTTCACTTCCGGACGACCCCGAATGGACGCGAATGCAATTTCATAAATCCATAGGGATAAATTATGAAAAGAAATTCAAAAAACGGGCCACCTCAATTTTTGCTCCATACCTCGTGTACTACCCCCTACGAGGATTATTCGGAAACCGAGTTCCATTCGTTTCAGCTCCGATTCACTTCCGGACGACCCCGAATGGATGCGAATGCAATTTCATAAATCCATAGGGATAAATTATGAAAAGAAATTCAAAAAACGGGCCACCTCAATTTTTGCCCCATACCTCGTGTACTACCCCCTACGAGGATTATTCGGAAACCGAGTTTCATTCGTTTCAGCTCCGATTCACTTCCGGACGACCCCGAATGGACGCGAATGCAATTTCATAAATCCATAGGGACAAATTATGAAATAAATCCAAAAAATGGGCCACCTCAATTTTTGCTCCATACCTCGTGTACTACCCTCTACGAGAATTATTCGGAAACCGAGTTCCATTCGTTTCAGCTCCGTTTCACTTCCGGACGACCCCGAATAGACGCGAATGCAATTTCATAAATCCATAGGGACAAATTATGAAAATAAATCCAAAAAATGGGCCGCCTCAATTTTTGCTCCGTACCTCGTGTACTACCTACCCCCTACGTGGATTATTCGGATACCACCGAGTTCCATTTGTTTCAGCTCCGATTCACTTCCGGACGACCCCGAATGGACGCGAATGCAATTTCATAAATCCACAGGGACGAATTATGAAAGGAAATCCAAAAAATGGGCCGCCTCAATTTTTGCTCCATACCTGGTGTATTACCCCCTATGAGGATTATTCAGAAACCGAGTTCCATTCGTTTCAGCTCCGATTCACTTCTGGACGACCCCGAATGGACGCGAATGCAATTTCATAAATCCATAGGGACAAATTATGAAAAGAAATCCAAAAAACGGGCCACCTCAATTTTTACTGCTTACCTCGTGTACTACCCCTACGAAGATTATTCGGAAACCGAGTTCCATTCGTTTCAGCTCCGATTCACTTCCGGACGACCCCGAATGGACGCGAATGCAATTTCATAAATCCATAGGGACAAATTATGAAAATAAATCCAAAAAATGGGCCGCCTCAAATTTTGCTCCATACCTCGTGTACTACCCTCTACGAGAATTATTCGGAAATCGAGTTCCATTCGTTTCAGCTCCGTTTCACTTCCGGACGACCCCGAATGGACGCGAATGCAATTTCATAAATCCATAGGGACAAATTATGAAAATAAATCCAAAAAATGAGCCGCCTCAATTTTTGCTCCGTACCTCGTGTACTACCTACCCCCTACGTGGATTATTCGGATACCACCGAGTTCCATTTGTTTCAGCTCCGATTCACTTCCGGACGACCCCGAATGGACGCGAATGCAATTTCTTAAATCCACAGGGACGAATTATGAAAGGAAATACAAAAAATGGGTTGCCTCAATTTTTGCTCCATACCAGGTGTATTACCCCCTATGAGGATTATTCGGAAACCGAGTTCCATTCGTTTCAGCTCCGATTCACTTCTGGACGACCCCGAATGGACGCGAATGCAATTTCATAAATCCATAGGGACAAATTATGAAAAGAAATCCAAAAAATGGGCCGCCTCAATTTTTACTCCTTACCTCGTGTACTACCCCCTACGAAGATTATTCGGAAACCGAGTTCCATTCGTTTATGCTTCGATTCACTTCCGGACGACCCCGAATGGACGCGAATGCAATTTCATAAATGCATAGGGACAAATTATGAAAAGAAATCCAAAAAACGGGCCGTCTCAATTTTTACTCCATACCTCGTGTACTACCCCCTACGAGGATTATTCGGAAACCGAGTTCCATTCGTTTCTGCATCGATTCACTTCCGGACGACCTCGACTGGACGCGAATGCAATTTCATAAATCCATAGGGATAAATTATGAAAAGAAATCCAAAAAATGGGCCGCCTCAATCAATTTTTGCTCCATACCTCGTGTACTACCCCTACGAGGATTATTCGGAAACCGAGTTCCATTCGTTTCAGCTACGATTCACTTCCGGACGACCCCGAATGGACGCGAATGCAATTTCATAAATCCATAGGGATAAATTAAGAAAAGAAATTCAAAAAACGGGCCACCTCAATTTTTGCTCCATACCTCGTGTACTACCCCCTACGAGGATTATTCGGAAACCGAGTTCCATTCATTTCAGCTCCGATTCACTTCCGGACGACCACGAATGGACGCGAATGCAATTTCATAAATCCATAGGGACAAATTATGAAAATAAATCCAAAAAATGGGCCGCCTCAATTTTTGCTCCATACCTCGTGTACTACCCTCTACGAGAATTATTCGGAAACCGAGTTCCATTCGTTTCAGCTCCGTTTCACTTCCGGACGACCCCGAATGGACGCGAATGCAATTTCATAAATCCATAGGGACAAATTATGAAAATAAATCCAAAAAATGGGCCGCCTCAATTTTTGCTCCGTACCTCGTGTACTACCTACCCCCTACGTGGATTATTCGGATACCACCGAGTTCCATTTGTTTCAGCTCCGATTCACTTCCGGACGACCCCGAATGGACGCGAATGCAATTTCATAAATCCATAGGGATTAATTATGAAAAGAAATTCAAAAAACGGGCCACCTCAATTTTTGCTCCATACCTCGTGTACTACCCCCTACGAGGATTATTCGGAAACCGAGTTCCATTCGTTTCAGCTCCGATTCACTTCCGGACGACCCCGAATGGACGCGAATGCAATTTCATAAATCCATAGGGACAAATTATGAAAATAAATCCAAAAAATGGGCCGCCTCAAATTTTTGCTCCATACCTCGTGTACTACCCTCTACGAGAATTATTCGGAAACCGAGTTCCATTCGTTTCAGCTCCGATTCACTTCCGGACGACCCCGAATGGACGCGAATGCAATTTCATAAATCCACTAGGGACGAATTATGAAAGGAAATCTAAAAAACGGGCCACCTCAATTTTTGCTCCATACCTGGTGTATTACCCCCTATGAAGATTATTCGGAAACCGAGTTGCATTCGTTTCAGCTCCGATTCACTTCCGGACGACCCGAAATGGACGCGAATGCAATTTCATAAATCCATAGGGACAAATTATGAAAAGAAATCCAAAAAATGGGCCGCCTCAATTTTTGCTCCATACCTGGTGTATTACCCCCTACAATTATTATTCGAAAACCTAGTTCCATTCGTGTCAGCTCTGATTCACTTCTGGACGACCCCGAATGGACGCGAATACAATTTCATAAATCCATAGGGACAAATTATGAAAAGAAATCCAAAAATGGGCTGCCTCAATTTTTACTCCTTACCTCGTGTACTACCCCCTACGAGGATTATTCGGAAACCGAGTTCCATTCGTTTATGCTTCGATCCACTTCCGGACGACCCCGAATGTACGCGAATGCAATTTCATAAATCCATAGGGATAAATTATAAAAAGAAATCCAAAAAATGGGCCGCCTCAATTTTTGCTCCATAACTCGTGTACTACCCCCTACGAGGATTATTCGGAAACCGAGTTCCATTCGTTTCAGCTCCGATTCACTTCCGGACAACCCCCAATGGACGCGAATGCAATTTAATAAATCCATAGGCACGAATTATGTAAAGAAATCCAAAAAATGGGCCGCCTCAATTTTTGCTCCATACCTCGTGTACTACCCCCTACGAGGATTATTTGGAAACCGAGTTCCATTCGTTTCAACTCCGATTCACTTCCGGACGACCCGAATGGACGCGAATTCAATTTCATAAATCCAAAGAGACAAATTATGAAAAGAAATCCAAAAAACGGGCCGCCTCAATTTTTACAACTTACCTCGTGTACTACCCCCTACGAGGATTATTCAGAAACCGAGTTCCATTCGTTTCAGCTCCGATTCACTTCCGGAGGACCCCGAATGGACGCGAATGCAATTTCATAAATCTATAGGGATAAATTATGAAAAGAAATTCAAAAAACGGGCCACCTCAATTTTTACTCCATACCTCGTGTACTACCCCCTACGAGGATTATTCGGAAACCGAGTTCCATTCGTTTCAGCTCCGATTCACTTCCGGACGACCCCGAATGGACGCGAATGCAATTTCATAAATCCATAGGGACAAATTATGAAAATAAATCCAAAAAATGGAGCGCCTCAATTTTTGCTCCATACCTCGTGTACTACCCTCTACGAGAATTATTCGGAAACCGAGTTCCATTCGTTTCAGCTCCGTTTCACTTCCGGACGACCCCGAATGGACGCGAATGCAATTTCATAAATCCATAGGGACAAATTATGAAAATAAATCCAAAAAATGGGCCGCCTCAATTTTTGCTCCGTACCTCGTGTACTACCTACCCCCTACGAGGATTATTCGGATACCACCGAGTTCCATTTGTTTCAGCTCCGATTCACTTTCGGACGACCCCGAATGGACGCGAATGCAATTTCATAAATCCACAGGGACGAATTATGAAAGGAAATCCAAAAAATGGGCCGCCTCAATTTTTGCTCCATACCTGGTGTATTACCCCCTATGAGGATTATTCGGAAACCGAGTTCCATTCGGTTCAGCTCCGATTCACTTCTGGACGACCCCGAATGGACGCGAATGCAATTTCATAAATCCATAGGGACAAATTAAGAAAAGAAATCCAAAAAACGGGCCGCCTCAATTTTTACTCCTTACCTCGTGTACTACCCCCTACGAAGATTATTCGGAAACCGAGTTCCATTCGTTTATGCTTCGATTCACTTCCGGACGACCCCGAATGGACGCGAATGCAATTTCATAAATTCATAGGGACAAATTATGAAAAGAAATCCAAAAAACGGGCCGCCTCAATTTTTACTCCTTACCTCGTGTACTACCCCCTACGAAGATTATTCGGAAACCGAGTTCCATTCGTTTATGCTTCGATTCACTTCCGGACGACCCCGAATGGACGCGAATGCAATTTCATAAATGCATAGGGACAAATTATGAAAAGATATCCAAAAAACGGGCCGCCTCAATTTTTACTCCATACCTCGTGTACTACCCCCTATGAGGATTATTCAGAAACCGAGTTCCATTCGTTTCAGCTCCGATTCACTTCCGGACGACCCCGAATGGACGCGAATGCAATTTCATAAATCCATAGGGATAAATTATGAAAAGAAATTCAAAAAATGGGCCACCTCAATTTTTGCTCCATACCTCAGTGTACTACCCCCTACGAAGATTATTCGGAAACCGAGTTTCATTCGTTTCAGCTCCGATTCACTTCCGGACGACCCCGAATGGACGCGAATGCAATTTCATAAATCCATAGGGACAAATTATGAAAATAAATCCAAAAAATGGGCCGCCTCAAATTTTGCTCCATACCTCGTGTACTACCCTCTACGAGAATTATTCGGAAACCGAGTTCCATTCGTTTCAGCTCCGTTTCACTTCCGGACGACCCCGAATGGACGCGAATGCAATTTCATAAATCCATAGGGACAAATTATGAAAATAAATCAAAAAAATGGGCCGCCTCAATTTTTGCTCCGTACCTCGTGTACTACCTACCCCCTACGTGGATTATTCGGATACCACCGAGTTCCATTTGTTTCAGCTCCGATTCACTTCCGGACGACCCCGAATGGACGCGAATGCAATTTCTTAAATCCACAGGGACGAATTATGAAAGGAAATCCAAAAAATGGGTTGCCTCAATTTTTGCTCCATACCAGGTGTATTACCCCCGATGAGGATTATTCGGAAACCGAGTTCCATTCGTTTCAGCTCCGATTCACTTCTGGACGACCCCGAATGGATGCGAATGCAATTTCATAAATCCATAGGGACAAATTATGAAAAGAAATCCAAAAAATGGGCCGCCTCAATTTTTACTCCTTACCTCGTGTACTACCCCCTACGAAGATTATTCGGAAACCGAGTTCCATTCGTTTATGCTTCGATTCAGTTCCGGACGACCCCGAATGGACGCGAATGCAATTTCATAAATCCATAGGGACGAATTATGAAAAGAAATCCAAAAAATGGGCCGCCTCAATTTTTGCTCCATACCTCGTGTACTACCTACCCCCTACGAGGATTATTCGGATACCACCGAGTTCCATTCGTTTCAGCTCCGATTCACTTCCAGACGACCTCGAATGGACGCGAATGCAATTTCATAAATCCATAGGGATAAATTATGAAAAGAAATCCAAAAAATGGGCCGCCTCAATTTTTGCTCCATACCTCGTGTACTACCCCTGCGAGGATTATTCGGAAACCGAGTTCCATTCGTTTCAGCTACGATTCACTTCCGGACGACCCCGAATGGACGCGAATGCAATTTCATAAATCCATAGGGATAAATTATGAAAAGAAATTCAAAAAACGGGCCACCTCAATTTTTGGTCCATACCTCGTGTACTACCGCCTACGAGGATTATTCGGAAACCGAGTTCCATTCGTTTCAGCTCCGATTCACTTCCGGACGACCCCGAATGGACGTGAATGCAATTTCATAAATCCATAGGGAAAAATTATGAAAATAAATCCAAAAAATGGGTCGCCTCAAATTTTGCTCCATACCTCGTGTACTACCCTCTACGAGAATTATTCGGAAACCGAGTTTCATTCGTTTCAGCTCCGATTCACTTCCGGACGACCCCGAATGGACGCGAATGCAATTTCATAAATCCACAGGGACGAATTATGAAAGGAAATCTAAAAAACGGGCCACCTCAATTTTTGCTCCATACCTGGTGTATTACCCCCTATGAAGATTATTCGGAAACCGAGTTGCATTCGTTTCAGCTCCGATTCACTTCCGGACGACCCGGAATGGACGCGAATGCAATTTCATAAATCCATAGGGACAAATTATGAAAAGAAATCCAAAAAATGGGCTGCCTCAATTTTTGTTCCATACCTCGTGTACTACTCCCTTACGAGAATTATTTGGAAACCGAGTTCCATTCTTTTCAGCTCCGATTCACTTCCGGACAACCCCGAATGGAAGCGAATGAAATTTCATAAATCCATAGGGACAAATTATGAAAAGAAATCCAAAAAATGGGCCGCCTAAATTTTTGCTCCTAACCTTGTGTACTACCCCCCACGATTATTATTCGGAAATCGGGTTCCATTCCTTTCAGCTCGGATTCACTTCCGGAGGATCCCGAACGGACGCGAATACAATTTCATAAATCCATAAGGACAAATTATGAAAATAAATCCAAAAAATGGGCCGCCTCAATTTTTGCTCCATACCTCGTGTAGTACCTACCCCCTACGAGGATTATTCGGATACCACCGAGTTCCATTCGTTTTAGCTCCGATTCACTTCCGGACGACCCCGAATGGACGCGAATGCAATTTTATAAATCCATAGGGACGAATTATAAAAGAAATCCAAAAAATGGGCCGCCTCAATTTTTGCTCCATACCTGGTGTATTACCCCCTACGAAGTATTATTCGGAAACCTAGTTCCATTCGTTTCAGCTCCGATTCACTTCCTGGACGACCCCGAATGGACGCGAATGCAATTTCATAAATCCATAGGGACAAATTATGAAAAGAAATCCAAAAATGGGCTGCCTCAATTTTTACTCCTTACCTCGTGTACTACCCCCTACGAGGATTATTCGGAAACCGAGTTCCATTCGTTTATGCTTCGATCACTTCCGGACGACCCCGAATGTACGCGAATGCAATTTCATAAATCCATAGGGATAAATTATAAAAGAAATCCAAAAAATGGGCCGCCTCAATTTTTGCTCCATACCTCGTGTACTACCCCCTACGAGGAATATTCGGAAACCGAGTTCCATTCGTTTCTAGCATCGATTCACTTCCGGACGACCTCGACTGGACGCGAATGCAATTTCATAAATCCATAGGGATAAATTATGAAAAGAAATTCAAAAAATGGGCCACCTCAATTTTTGCTGCATACCTCGTGTACTACCCCCTACGAGGATTATTTGGAAACCGAGTTCCATTCATTTCAGCTCCGATTCACTTCCGGACGACCCCGAATGGACGCGAATGCAATTTCATAAATCCATAGGGACAAATTATGAAAATAAATCCAAAAAATGGGCCGCCTCAATTTTTGCTCCATACCTCGTGTACTACCCTCTACGAGAATTATTCGGAAACCGAGTTCCATTCGTTTCAGCTCCGTTTCACTTCCGTACGACCCCGAATGGACGCGAATGCAATTTCATAAATCCATAGGGACAAATTATGAAAATAAATCCAAAAAATGGGCCGCCTCAATTTTTGCTCCGTACCTCGTGTACCTACCCCCTACGTGGATTATTCGGATACCACCGAGTTCCATTTGTTTCAGCTCCGATTCACTTCCGGACGACCCCGAATGGACGCGAATGCAATTTCATAAATCCATAGGGATAAATTATGAAAAGAAATTCCAAAAAACGGGCCACCTCAATTTTTGCTCCATACCTCGTGTACTACCCCCTACGAGGATTATTCGGAAACCGAGTTCCATTCGTTTCAACTCCGATTCACTTCCGGACGACCCCGAATGGACGCGAATGCAATTTCATAAATCCATAGGGACAAATTATGAAAATAAATCCAAAAAATGGGCCGCCTCAAATTTTGCTCCATACCTCGTGTACTACCCTCTACGAGAATTATTCGGAAACCGAGTTCCATTCGTTTCAGCTCCGATTCACTTCCGGACGACCCCGAATGGACGCGAATGCAATTTCATAAATCCACAGGGACGAATTATGAAAGGAAATCTAAAAAACGGGCCACCTCAATTTTTGCTCCATACCTGGTGTATTACCCCCTATGAAGATTATTCGGAAACCGAGTTGCATTCGTTTCAGCTCCGATTCACTTCCGGACGACCCGGAATGGATGCGAATGCAATTTCATAAATCTATAGGGATAAATTATGAAAAGAAATTCAAAAAACGGGTCACCTCAAGTTTTGCTCCATACCTAGTGTACTACCCCCTACGAGGATTATTCGGAAACCGAGTTCCATTCGTTTCAGCTCCGATTCACTTCCGGACGACCTCGAATGGACGCGAATGCAATTTCATAAATCCATAGGAACAAATTATGAAAATAAATCCAAAAAATGGGCCGCCTCAAATTTTGCTCCATACCTCGTGTACTACCCTCTACGAGAATTATTCGGAAACCGAGTTCCATTCGTTTCAGCTCCGATTCACTTCCGGACGACCCCGAATGGACGCGAATGCAATTTCATAAATCCACAGGGACGAATTATGAAAGGAAATCTAAAAAACGGGCCACCTCAATTTTTGCTCCATACCTGGTGTATTACCCCCTATGAAGATTATTCGGAAACCGAGTTGCATTCGTTTCAGCTCCGATTCACTTCCGGACGACCCGGAATGGACGCGAATGCAATTTCATAAATCCATAGGGACAAATTATGAAAAGAAATCCAAAAAATGGGCTGCCTCAATTTTTGTTCCATACCTCGTGTACTACCCCTTACGAGAATTATTTGGAAACCGAGTTCCATTCTTTTCAGCTCCGATTCACTTCCGGACAACCCCGAATGGAAGCGAATGAAATTTCATAAATCCATAGGGACAAATTATGAAAAGAAATCCAAAAAATGGGCCGCCTAAATTTTTGCTCCTAACCTTGTGTACTACCCCCCACGATTATTATTCGGAAATCGGGTTCCATTCCTTTCAGCTCGGATTCACTTCCGGAGGATCCCGAACGGACGCGAATACAATTTCATAAATCCATAAGGACAAATTATGAAAATAAATCCAAAAAATGGGCCGCCTCAATTTTTGCTCCATACCTCGTGTAGTACCTACCCCCTACGAGGATTATTCGGATACCACCGAGTTCCATTCGTTTTAGCTCCGATTCACTTCCGGACGACCCCGAATGGACGCGAATGCAATTTTATAAATCCATAGGGACGAATTATGAAAAGAAATCCAAAAAATGGGCCGCCTCAATTTTTGCTCCATACCTGGTGTATTACCCCCTACAATTATTATTCGAAAACCTAGTTCCATTCGTGTCAGCTCCGATTCACTTCTGGACGACCCCGAATGGACGCGAATGCAATTTCTTAAATCCATAGGGACAAATTATGAAAAGAAATCCAAAAATGGGCTGCCTCAATTTTTACTCCTTACCTCGTGTACTACCCCCTACGAGGATTATTCGAAAACCGAGTTCCATTCGTTTATGCTTCGATCCACTTCCGGACGACCCCGAATGTACGCGAATGCAATTTCATAAATCCATAGGGATAAATTATAAAAAGAAATCCAAAAAATGGGCCGCCTCAATTTTTGCTCCATACCTCGTGTACTACCCCCTACGAGGAATATTCGGAAACCGAGTTCCATTCGTTTCTGCATCGATTCACTTCCGGACGACCTCGACTGGACGCGAATGCAATTTCATAAATCCATAGGGATAAATTATGAAAAGAAATCCAAAAAATGGGCCGCCTCAATTTTTGCTCCATACCTCATGTACTACCCCTACGAGGATTATTCGGAAACCGAGTTCCATTCGTTTCAGCTACGATTCACTTCCGGACGACTCCGAATGGACGCGAATGCAATTTCATAAATCCATAGGGATAAATTAAGAAAAGAAATTCAAAAAACGGGCCACCTCAATTTTTGCTCCATACCTCGTGTACTACCCCCTACGAGGATTATTCGGAAACCGAGTTCCATTCATTTCAGCTCCGATTCACTTCCGGACGACCCCGAATGGACGCGAATGCAATTTCATAAATCCATAGGGACAAATTATGAAAATAAATCCAAAAAATGGGCCGCCTCAATTTTTGCTCCATACCTCGTGTACTACCCTCTACGAGAATTATTCGGAAACCGAGTTCCATTCGTTTCAGCTCCGTTTCACTTCCGGACGACCCCGAATGGACGCGAATGCAATTTCATAAATCCATAGGGACAAATTATGAAAATAAATCCAAAAAATGGGCCGCCTCAATTTTTGCTCCGTACCTCGTGTACTACCTACCCCCTACGTGGATTATTCGGATACCACCGAGTTCCATTTGTTTCAGCTCCGATTCACTTCCGGACGACCCCGAATGGACACGAATGCAATTTCATAAATCCATAGGGATAAATTATGAAAATAAATTCAAAAAACGGGCCACCTCAATTTTTGCTCCATACCTCGTGTACTACCCCCTACGAGGATTATTCGGAAACCGAGTTCCATTCGTTTCAACTCCGATTCACTTCCGGACGACCCCGAATGGACGCGAATGCAATTTCATAAATCCATAGGGACAAATTATGAAAATAAATCCAAAAAATGGGCCGCCTCAAATTTTGCTCCATACCTCGTGTACTACCCTCTACGAGAATTATTCGGAAACCGAGTTCCATTCGTTTCAGCTCCGATTCACTTCCGGACGACCCCGAATGGACGCGAATGCAATTTCATAAATCCACAGGGACGAATTATGAAAGGAAATCTAAAAAACGGGCCACCTCAATTTTTGCTCCATACCTGGTGTATTACCCCCTATGAAGATTATTCGGAAACCGAGTTGCATTCGTTTCAGCTCCGATTCACTTCCGGACGACCCGGAATGGATGCGAATGCAATTTCATAAATCTATAGGGATAAATTATGAAAAGAAATTCAAAAAACAGGCCACCTCAAGTTTTGCTCCATACCTCGTGTACTACCCCCTACGAGGATTATTCGGAAACCGAGTTCCATTCGTTTCAGCTCCGATTCACTTCCGGACGACCTCGAATGGACGCGAATGCAATTTCATAAATCCATAGGAACAAATTATGAAAATAAATCCAAAAAATGGGCCGCCTCAAATTTTGCTCCATAACTCGTGTACTACCCTCTACGAGAATTATTCGGAAACCGAGTTCCATTCGTTTCAGCTCCGATTCACTTCCGGACGACCCCGAATGGACGCGAATGCAATTTCATAAATCCACAGGGACGAATTATGAAAGGAAATCTAAAAAACGGGCCACCTCAATTTTTGCTCCATACCTGGTGTATTACCCCCTATGAAGATTATTCGGAAACCGAGTTGCATTCGTTTCAGCTCCGATTCACTTCCGGACGACCCGGAATGGACGCGAATGCAATTTCATAAATCCATAGGGACAAATTATGAAAAGAAATCCAAAAAATGGGCTGCCTCAATTTTTGTTCCATACCTCGTGTACTACCCCTTACGAGAATTATTCGGAAACCGAGTTCCATTCGTTTCAGCTCCGATTCACTTCCGGACAACCCCGAATGGAAGCGAATGCAATTTCATAAATCCATAGGGACAAATTATGAAAAGAAATCCAAAAAATGGGATGCCTAAATTTTTGCTCCTAACCTTGTGTACTACCCCCCACGATTATTATTCGGAAATCGGGTTCCATTCCTTTCAGCTCGGATTCACTTCCGGAGGATCCCGAATGGACGTGAATACAATTTCATAAATCCATAAGGACAAATTATGAAAATAAATCCAAAAAATGGGCCGCCTCAATTTTTGCTCCGTACCTCGTGTACTACCTACCCCCTACGTGGATTATTCGGATACCACCGAGTTCCATTTGTTTCAGCTCCGATTCACTTCCGGACGACCCCGAATGGACGCGAATGCAATTTCATAAATCCATAGGGATAAATTATGAAAAGAAATTCAAAAAACGGGCCACCTCAATTTTTGCTACATACCTCGTGTACTACCCCCTACGAGGATTATTCGGAAACCGAGTTCCATTCGTTTCAGCTCCGATTCACTTCCGGACGACCCCGAATGGACGCGAATGTAATTTCATAAATCCATAGGGACAAATTATGAAAATAAATCCAAAAAATGGGCCGCCTTAAATTTTGCTCCATACCTCGTGTACTACCCTCTACGAGAATTATTCGGAAACCGAGTTTCATTCGTTTCAGCTCCGATTCACTTCCGGACGACCCCGAATGGACGCGAATGCAATTTCATAAATCCACAGGGACGAATTATGAAAGGAAATCTAAAAAACGGGCCACCTCAATTTTTGCTCCATACCTGGTGTATTACCCCCTATGAAGATTATTCGGAAACCGAGTTGCATTCGTTTCAGCTCCGATTCACTTCCGGATGACCCGGAATGGACGCGAATGCAATTTCATAAATCCATAGGGACAAATTATGAAAAGAAATCCAAAAAATGGGCTGCCTCAATTTTTGTTCCATACCTCGTGTACTACCCTTTACGAGAATTATTCGAAAACCGAGTTCCATTCGTTTCAGCTCCGATTCACTTCCGGACAACCCCGAATGGAAGCGAATGCAATTTCATAAATCCATAGGGCCAAATTATGAAAAGAAATCCAAAAAATGGGCCGCCTAAATTTTTGCTCCTAACCTTGTGTACTACCCCCCACGATTATTATTCGGAAATCGGGTTCCATTCCTTTCAGCTCGGATTCACTTCTGGAGGATCCCGAATGGACGCGAATACAATTTCATAAATCCATAAGGACAAATTATGAAAATAAATCCAAAAAATGGGCCGCCTCAATTTTTGCTCCATACCTCGTGTAGTACCTACCCCCTACGAGGATTATTCGGATACCACCGAGTTCCATTCGTTTTAGCTCCGATTCACTTCCGGACGACCCCGAATGGACGCGAATGCAATTTTATAAATCCATAGGGACGAATTATGAAAAGAAATCCAAAAAATGGGCCGCCTCAATTTTTGCTCCATACCTGGTGTATTACCCCCTATAATTATTATTAGAAAACCTAGTTCCATTCGTGTCAGCTCCGATTCACTTCTGGACGACCCCGAATGGACGCGAATGCAATTTCTTAAATCCATAGGGACAAATTATGAAAAGAAATCCAAAAATGGGCTGCCTCAATTTTTACTCCTTACCTCGTGTACTACCCCCTACGAGGATTATTCGAAAACCGAGTTCCATTCGTTTATGCTTCGATCCACTTCCGGACGACCCCGAATGTACGCGAATGCAATTTCATAAATCCATAGGGATAAATTATAAAAAGAAATCCAAAAAATGGGCCGCCTCAATTTTTGCTCCATACCTCGTGTACTACCCCCTACGAGGAATATTCGGAAACCGAGTTTTATTCGTTTCTGCATCGATTCACTTCCGGACGACCTCGACTGGACGCGAATGCAATTTCATAAATCCATAGGGATAAATTATGAAAAGAAATCCAAAAAATGGGCCGCCTCAATTTTTGCTCCATACCTCGTGTACTACCCCTACGAGGATTATTCGGAAACCGAGTTCCATTCGTTTCAGCTACGATTCACTTCCGGACGACCCCGAATGGACGTGAATGCAATTTCATAAATCCATAGGGATAAATTATGAAAAGAAATTCAAAAAACGGGCCACCTCAATTTTTGCTCCATACCTCGTGTACTACCCCCTACGAGGATTATTCGGAAACCGAGTTCCATTCGTTTCAGCTCCGATTCAGTTCCGGACGACCCGGAATGGACGCGAATGCAATTTCATAAATCCATAGGGACAAATTATGAAAAGAAATCCAAAAAATGGGCTGCCTCAATTTTTGTTCCATACCTCGTGTACTACCCCTTACGAGAATTATTCGAAAACCGAGTTCCATTCGTTTCAGCTCCGATTCACTTCCGGACAACCCCGAATGGAAGCGAATGCAATTTCATAAATCCATAGGACCAAATTATGAAAAGAAATCCAAAAAATGGGCTGCCTAAATTTTTGCTCCTAACCTTGTGTACTACCCCCCACGATTATTATTCGGAAATCGGGTTCCATTCCTTTCAGCTCGGATTCACTTCCGGAGGATCCCGAATGGACGCGAATACAATTTCATAAATCCATAAGGACAAATTATGAAAATAAATCCAAAAAATGGGCCGCCTCAATTTTTGCTCCATACCTCGTGTAGTACCTACCCCCTACGAGGATTATTCGGATACCACCGAGTTCCATTCGTTTTAGCTCCGATTCACTTCCGGACGACCCCGAATGGACGCGAATGCAATTTATAAATCCATAGGGACGAATTATGAAAAGAAATCCAAAAAATGGGCCGCCTCAATTTTTGCTCCATACCTGGTGTATTACCCCCTACAATGATTATTCGAAAACCTAGTTCCATTCGTGTCAGCTCCGATTCACTTCTGGACGACCCCGAATGGACGCGAATGCAATTTCATAAATCCATAGGGACAAATTATGAAAAGAAATCCAAAAATGGGCCTGCCTCAATTTTTACTCCTTACCTCGTGTACTACCCCCTACGAGGATTATTCGAAAACCGAGTTCCATTCGTTTATGCTTCGATTTACTTCCGGACGACCCCGAATATACGCGAATGCAATTTCATAAATCCATAGGGATAAATTATAAAAGAAATCCAAAAAAATGGGCCGCCTCAATTTTTGCTCCATACCTCCTGTACTACCCCCTACGAGGAATATTCGGAAACCGAGTTCCATTCGTTTCTGCATCGATTCACTTCCGGACGACCTCGACTGGACGCGAATGCAATTTCATAAATCCATAGGGATAAATTATGAAAAGAAATCCAAAAAATGGGCCGCCTCAATTTTTGCTCCATACCTCGTGTACTACCCCCTACGAGGATTATTCGGAAACCGAGTTCCATTCGTTTCAGCTACGATTCACTTCCGGACGACCCCGAATGGACGCGAATGCAATTTCATAAATCCATAGGGATAAATTAAGAAAAGAAATTCAAAAAACGGGCCACCTCAATTTTTGCTCCATACCTCGTGTACTACCCCCTACGAGGATTATTCGGAAACCGAGTTCCATTCGTTTCAGCTCCGATTCACTTCCGGACGACCCCGAATGGACGCGAATGCAATTTCATAAATCCATAGGGACAAATTATGAAAATAAATCCAAAAAATGGGCCGCCTCAATTTTTGCTCCATACCTCGTGTACTACCCTCTACGAGAATTATTCGGAAACCGAGTTCCATTCGTTTCAGCTCCGTTTCACTTCCGGACGACCCCGAATGGACGCGAATGCAATTTCATAAATCCATAGGGACAAATTATGAAAATAAATCCAAAAAATGGGCCGCCTCAATTTTTGCTCCGTACCTCGTGTACTACCTACCCCCTACGAGTATTATTCGGAAACCGAGTTCCATTCGTTTCAGCTCCGATTCACTTCCGGACGACCCCGAATGGACGCGAATGCAATTTCATAAATCCATAGGGACAAATTATGAAAATAAATCCAAAAAATGGGCCGCCTCAAATTTTGCTCCATACCTCGTGTACTACCCTCTACGAGAATTATTCGGAAACCGAGTTCCATTCGTTTCAGCTCCGATTCACTTCCGGACGATCCCGAATGGACGCGAATGCAATTTCATAAATCCACAGGGACGAATTATGAAAGGAAATCTAAAAAACGGGCCACCTCAATTTTTGCTCCATACCTGGTGTATTACCCCCTATGAAGATTATTCGGAAACCGAGTTGCATTCGTTTCAGCTCCGATTCACTTCCGGACGACCCAGAATGGACGCGAATGCAATTTCATAAATCCATAGGGACAAATTATGAAAAGAAATCCAAAAAATGGGCTGCCTCAATTTTTGTTCCATACCTCGTGTACTACCCCTTACGAGAATTATTCGGAAACCGAGTTCCATTCGTTTCAGCTCCGATTCACTTTCGGACAACCCCGAATGGAAGCGAATGCAATTTCATAAATCCATAGGGACAAATTATGAAAAGAAATCCAAAAAATGGGCCGCCTAAATTTTTGCTCCTAACCTTGTGTACTACCCCCTACGAGTATTATTCGGAAATCGGGTTCCATTCGTTTCAGCTCGGATTCACTTCCGGAGGATCCCGAATGGACGCGAATAGCAATTTCATAAATCCATAAGGACAAATTATGAAAATAAATCCAAAAAATGGGCCAGCCTCAATTTTTGCTCCATACCTCGTGTAGTACCTACCCCCTACGAGGATTATTCGGATACCACCGAGTTCCATTCGTTTAGCTCCGATTCACTTCCGGACGACCCCGAATGGACGCGAATGCAATTTTATAAATCCATAGGGATGAATTATGAAAAGAAATCCAAAAAATGGGCCGCCTCAATTTTTGCTCCATACCTGGTGTATTACCCCCTACAATTATTATTCGAAAACCTAGTTCCATTCGTGTCAGCTCCGATTCACTTCTGGACGACCCCGAATGGACGCGAATGCAATTTCATAAATCCATAGGGACAAATTATGAAAAGAAATCCAAAAATGGGCTGCCTCAATTTTTACTCCTTACCTCGTGTACTACCCCCTACGAGGATTATTCGAAAACCGAGTTCCATTCGTTTATGCTTCGATCCACTTCCGGATGACCCCGAATGTATGCGAATGCAATTTCATAAATCCATAGGGATAAATTATAAAAAGAAATCCAAAAAATGGGCCGCCTCAATTTTTGCTCCATAACTCGTGTACTACCCCCTACGAGGATTATTCGGAAACCGAGTTCCATTCGTTTCAGCTCCGATTCACTTCCGGACAACCCCCAATGGACGGGAATGCAATTTAATAAATCCATTGGCACGAATTATGTAAAGAAATCCAAAAAATGGGCCGCCTCAATTTTTGCTCCATACCTCGTGTACTACCCCCTACGAGGATTATTCGGAAACCGAGTTCCATTCGTTTCAACTCCGATTCACTTCCGGACGACCCCGAATGGACGCTGAATTCAATTTCATAAATCCAAGAGGACAAATTATGAAAAGAAATCCAAAAAACGGGCCGCCTCAATTTTTACTACTTACCTCGTGTACTACCCTCTACGAGGATTATTCGGAAATCGAGTTCCATTCATTTCAACTCCGATTCACTTCCGGAGGACCCCGAATGGACGCGAATGCAATTTCATAAATCCATAGGGATAAATTATGAAAAGAAATTCAAAAAACGGGCCACCTCAATTTTTGCTCCATACCTCGTGTACTACCCCCTACGAGGATTATTCGGAAACCGAGTTCCATTCGTTTCAGCTCCGATTCACTTCCGGACGACCCCGAATGGACGCGAATGCAATTTCATAAATCCATAGGGAAAAATTATGAAAAGAAATCCAAAAAATGGGCCGCCTCAATTTTTGCTCCATACCTCGTGTACTACCCTCTACGAGAATTATTCGGAAACCGAGTTCCATTCGTTTCAGCTCCGTTTCACTTCCGGACGACCCCGAATGGACGCGAATGCAATTTCATAAATCCATAGGGACAAATTATGAAAATAAATCCAAAAAATGGGCTGCCTCAATTTTTGCTCCGTACCTCGTGTACTACCTACCCCCTACGTGGATTATTCGGATACCGCCGAGTTCCATTTGTTTCAGCTCCGATTCACTTCCGGACGACCCCGAATGGACGCGAATGCAATTTCATAAATCCATAGGGACAAATTATGAAAATAAATCCAAAAAATGGGCCGCCTCAAATTTTGCTCCATACCTCGTGTACTACCCTCTACGAGAATTATTCGGAAACCGAGTTCCATTCGTTTCAGCTCCGATTCACTTCCGGACGACCCCGAATGGACGCGAATGCAATTTCATAAATCCACAGGGACGAATTATGAAAGGAAATCTAAAAAACGGGCCACCTCAATTTTTGCTCCATACCTGGTGTATTACCCCCTATGAAGATTATTCGGAAACCGAGTTGCATTCGTTTCAGCTCCGATTCACTTCCGGACGACCCGGAATGGACGCGAATGCAATTTCATAAATCTATAGGGATAAATTATGAAAAGAAATTCAAAAAACGGGCCACCTCAAGTTTTGCTCCATACCTCGTGTACTACCCCCTACGAGGATTATTCGGAAACCGAGTTCCATTCGTTTCAGCTCCGATTCACTTCCGGACGACCCCGAATGGACGCGAATGCAATTTCATAAATCCATAGGGACAAATTATGAAAATAAATCCAAAAAATGGGCCGCCTCAAATTTTGCTCCATACCTCGTGTACTACCCTCTACGAGAATTATTCGGAAACCGAGTTCCATTCGTTTCAGCTCCGATTCACTTCCGGACTACCCCGAATGGACGCGAATGCAATTTCATAAATCCACAGGGACGAATTATGAAAGGAAATCTAAAAAACGGGCCACCTCAATTTTTGCTCCATACCTGGTGTATTACCGCCTATGAATATTATTCGGAAACCGAGTTGCATTCGTTTCAGCTCCGATTCACTTCCGGACGACCCAGAATGGACGCGAATGCAATTTCATAAATCCATAGGGACAAATTATGAAAAGAAATCCAAAAAATGGGCTGCCTCAATTTTTGTTCCATACCTCGTGTACTACCCCTTACGAGAATTATTCGGAAACCGAGTTCCATTCGTTTCAGCTCCGATTCACTTCCGGACAACCCCGAATGGAAGCGAATGCAATTTCATAAATCCATAGGGACAAATTATGAAAAGAAATCCAAAAAATGGGCCGTCTAAATTTTTGCTCCTAACCTTGTGTACTACCCCCCACGATTATTATTCGGAAATCGGGTTCCATTCCTTTCAGCTCGGATTCACTTCCGGAGGATCCCGAATGGACGCGAATACAATTTCATAAATCCATAAGGACAAATTATGAAAATAAATCCAAAAAATGGGCCACCTCAATTTTTGCTCCATACCTCGTGTAGTACCTACCCCCTACGAGGATTATTCGGATACCACCGAGTTCCATTCGTTTTAGCTCCGATTCACTTCCGGACGACCCCGAATGGACGCGAATGCAATTTTATAAATCCATAGGGATGAATTATGAAAAGAAATCCAAAAAATGGGCCGCCTCAATTTTTGCTCCATACCTGGTGTATTACCCCCTACAATTATTATTCGAAAACCTAGTTCCATTCGTGTCAGCTCCGATTCACTTCTGGACGACCCCGAATGGACGCGAATGCAATTTCATAAATCCATAGGGACAAATTATGAAAAGAAATCCAAAAATGGGCTGCCTCAATTTTTACTCCTTACCTCGTGTACTACCCCCTACGAGGATTATTCGAAAACCGAGTTCCATTCGTTTATGCTTCGATCCACTTCCGGACGACCCCGAATGTACGCGAATGCAATTTCATAAATCCATAGGGATAAATTATAAAAAGAAATCCAAAAAATGGGCCGCCTCAATTTTTGCTCCATAACTCGTGTACTACCCCCTACGAGGATTATTCGGAAACCGAGTTCCATTCGTTTCAGCTCCGATTCACTTCCGGACAACCCCCAATGGACGCGAATGCAATTTAATAAATCCATTGGCACGAATTATGTAAAGAAATCCAAACAATGGACCGCCTCAATTTTTGCTCCATACCTCGTGTACTACCCCCTACGAGGATTATTTGGGAATTGAGTTCCATTCGTTTCAACTCCGATTCACTTCCGGACGACCCGAATGGACGTGAATTCAATTTCATAAATCCAAAGAGACAAATTATGAAAAGAAATCCAAAAAACGGGCCGCCTCAATTTTTACTACTTACCTCGTGTACTACCCTCTACGAGGATTATTCGGAAACCGAGTTCCATTCATTTCAGCTCCGATTCACTTCCGGAGGACCCCGAATGGACGCGAATGCAATTTCATAAATCCATAGGGATAAATTATGAAAAGAAATTCAAAAAACGGGCCACCTCAATTTTTGCTCCATACCTCGTGTACTACCCCTACGAGGATTATTCGGAAACCGAGTTCCATTCGTTTCAGCTCCGATTCACTTCCGGACGACCCCGAATGGACGCGAATGCAATTTCATAAATCCATAGGGACAAATTATGAAAATAAATCCAAAAAATGGGCCGCCTCAATTTTTGCTCCATACCTCGTGTACTACACTCTACGAGAATTATTCGGAAACCGAGTTCCATTCGTTTCAGCTCCGTTTCACTTCCGGACGACCCCGAATGGACGCGAATGCAATTTCATAAATCCATAGGGACAAATTATGAAAATAAATCCAAAAAATGGGCCGCCTCAATTTTTGCTCCGTACCTCGTGTACTACCTACCCCCTACGTGGATTATTCGGATACCACCGAGTTCCATTTGTTTCAGCTCCGATTCACTTCCGGACGACCCCGAATGGACGCGAATGCAATTTCATAAATCCACATGGACGAATTATGAAAGGAAATCCAAAAAATGGGCCGCCTCAATTTTTGCTCCATACCTGGTGTATTACCCCCTATGAGGATTATTCGGAAACCGAGTTCCATTCGTTTCAGCTCCGATTCACTTCTGGACGACCCCGAATGGACGCGAATGCAATTTCATAAATCCATAGGGACAAATTATGAAAAGAAATCCAAAAAACGGGCCACCTCAATTTTTACTCCTTACCTCGTGTACTACCCCCTACGAAGATTATTCGGAAACCGAGTTCCATTCGTTTCAGCTCCGATTCACTTCCGGACGACCCCGAATGGACGCGAATGCAATTTCATAAATGCATAGGGACAAATTATGAAAAGAAATCCAAAAAACGGGCCGCCTCAATTTTTGCTCCATACCTCGTGTACTACCCTCTACGAGGATTATTCGGAAACCGAGTTCCATTCGTTTCTGCATCGATTCACTTCTGGACGACCTCGAATGGACGCGAATGCAATTTCATAAATCCATAGGGATAAATTATGAAAAGAAATCCAAAAAATGGGCCGCCTCAATTTTTGCTCCATACCTCGTGTACTACCTCTACGAGGATTATTCGGAAACCGAGTTCCATTCGTTTCAGCTACGATTCACTTTCGGACGACCCCGAATGGACGCGAATGCAATTTCATAAATCCACAGGGACGAATTATGAAAGGAAATCCAAAAAATGGGCCGCCTCAATTTTTGCTCCATACCTGGTGTATTACCCCCTATGAGGATTATTCGGAAACCGAGTTCCATTCGTTTCAGCTCCGATTCACTTCCGGACGACCCCGAATGGACGCGAATGCAATTTCATAAATCCATAGGGATAAATTATGAAAAGAAATTCAAAAAATGGGCCACCTCAATTTTTGCTCCATACCTCGTGTACTACCCCCTACGAAGATTATTCGGAAACCGAGTTCCATTCGTTTCAGCTCCGATTCACTTCCGGACGACCCCGAATGGACGCGAATGCAATTTCATAAATCCATAGGGACAAATTATGAAAATAAATCCAAAAAATGGACCGCCTCAAATTTTGCTCCATACCTCGTGTACTACCCTCTACGAGAATTATTCGGAAACCGAGTTCCATTCGTTTCAGCTCCGTTTCACTTCCGGACGACCCCGAATGGACGCGAATGCAATTTCATAAATCCATAGGGACAAATTATGAAAATAAATCCAAAAAAATGGGCCCGCCTCAATTTTTGCTCCGTACCTCGTGTACTACCTACCCCCTACGTGGATTATTCGGATACCACCGAGTTCCATTTGTTTCAGCTCCGATTCACTTCCGGACGACCCCGAATGGACGCGAATGCAATTTCATAAATCCACAGGGACGAATTATGAAAGGAAATCCAAAAAATGGGTCGCCTCAATTTTTGCTCCATACCAGGTGTATTACCCCTATGAGGATTATTCGGAAACCGAGTTCCATTCGTTTCAGCTCCGATTCACTTCTGGACGACCCCGAATGTACGCGAATGTAATTTCATAAATCCATAGGGACAAGTTATGAAAAGAAATCCAAAAAACGGGCCGCCTCAATTTTTACTCCTTACCTCGTGTACAACCCCCTACGAAGATTATTCGGAAACCGAGTTCCATTCGTTTATGCTTCGATTCACTTCCGGACGACCCCGAATGGACGCGAATGCAATTTCATAAATCCATAGGGACGAATTATGAAAAGAAATCCAAAAATGGGTCACCTCAATTTTTGCTCCATACCTCGTGTACTACCTACCCCCTACGAGGATTATTCGGATACCACCGAGTTCCATTCGTTTCAGCTCCGATTCACTTCCGGACGACCTCGAATGGACGCGAATGCAATTTCATAAATCCATAGGGATAAATTATGAAAAGAAATCCAAAAAATGGGCCGCCTCAATTTTTGCTCCATACCTCGTGTACTACCCCTACGAGGATTATTCGAAATCGAGTTCCATTCGTTTCAGCTACGATTCACTTCCGGACGACCCCGAATGGACGCGAATGCAATTTCATAAATCCATAGGGATAAATTATGAAAAGAAATTCAAAAAACGGGCCACCTCAATTTTTGCTCCATACCTCGTGTACTACCGCCTACGAGGATTATTCGGAAACCGAGTTCCATTCGTTTCAGCTCCGATCACTTCCGGACGACCCCGAATGGACGCGAATGCAATTTCATAAATCCATAGGGATAAATTATGAAAATAAATTCAAAAACGGGCCACCTCAATTTTTGCTCCATACCTCGTGTACTACCCCCTACGAGGATTATTCGAAACCGAGTTCCATTCGTTTCAGCTCCGCTTCACTTCCGGACGACCCCGAATGGACGCGAATGCAATTTCATAAATCCATAGGGGACAAATTATGAAAATAAATCCAAAAATGGGCCGCCTGAATTTTTGCTCCATACCTCGTGTACTACCCTCTACGAGAATTATTCGGAATCCGAGTTCCATTCGTTTCAGCTCCGTTCACTTCCGGACGACCCCGAATGGACGCGAATGCAATTTCATAAATCCATAGGGACAAATTATGAAAATAATCCAAAAAATGGGCCGCCTCAATTTTTGCTCCGTACCTCGTGTACTACCTACCCCCTACGTGGATTATTCGGATACCACCGAGTTCCATTCGTTTCAGCTCCGATTCACTTCGGACGACCTCGAATGGACGCGAATGCAATTTCATAAATCCATAGGATAATTATGAAAAGAAATCCAAAAAATGGGCCGCCCAATTTTTGCTCCATACCTCGTGTACTAACCCCCCTACGAAGATTATTCGGAAATCGAGTTTCCATTCGTTTCAGCTACGATTCCTTCCGGACGACCCCGAATGGACCGAAATGCAATTTCATAAATCCATAGGGATAATTATGAAAAGAAATTCCAAAAAACGGGCCACCTCAA
>NW_027417275.1:0-58187 GCF_009905375.1 Apium graveolens | reverse complement strand
TAAAAAATGTTTATTTAAAATTACACAAAATATGACACGAAATTATGATATGAATGTACATAACATGAAACGAATTTTTAACTAGTCATATTTTTGGTTTACTATTCATTTAAACTAAACATAAAAGTTTCCTGATTTGAAAGTATATAAAACAAACGAATTGTCGGGTTTAACTAAACATATACGAATTGGGGGGTTTAAGGTAAAAAGGTCTGAGCTTTAGTGGCTCTGAGGTATAGAGCATGGGTGTGTATGTACAGTATATGCGAAGAGGGGTTTTGGATATGAAGGAATTTATCTGATTCTGAAATGCAGTAACGCTGCAAGGGGTTTTGGGCTTGAGTAGGTAACCAAAATCGACCCAAATTTGTATTATAAATTTTTATGAATTGACTTGTCAGGACATATGTTCAAATTGAATTCGCAGACGCACATGAATGCATGCAAGATCTCATATTATTACGAGAAAAGTTATCTTTTGTTATAATTTTGGACCCCTAGTATTTATAAGATTGGATTTTTTAATAATATTTTGGACCCCTAATATTTTGTAGTAGAGGGTTGTTTGGTTGAAATAATAATTGTTTGCTTTTTTATTGTCTCATTTTGAAACAAATAATAATTTGCCATAAATACAATTATTACGGTACAATTACAGTCAACAATTTCATATACGACACAATTTTTTTCGTATTTCGGTTTATCTTTTTCGTACACAAACACGTAATTGTAATTAAATAAATAAATTAAGAGGCGGTTTTGAATTTACCTTTGTTACACCACATGAACAAATATAAATTGACATAAATACATATTTAAAGAAATATTTTAAAATTATTTAATATATTTTATAAATGTATATTATTTATAATTATTATAAAAACAAAATAGAAAAAATTTCAAATTCAAAAATTTGACAACACTTATAACTTATTGACTTAAACTCAATTAATAAAAGTACTCCTAACAAAAAAATTATATTGAAAAAGAAAAATCATTATTTTGTGAAAATGTTAAAAACAAAAGAAGAAGCAATTGATTAATTTATAAATTAGATTTGAATGAGACCTTTGACGATTTTCGCTTGCGACTCAACTGGAGGAACCTAAATATGGAAGCGAACGAGGGCTTGTTCATTTGACAAACTCACCACACATATTTCAAGTAAAATGTGTCATGCACATACGAGTAACGTAACTCATAGAATTTCCTTTTCACTTCCCATTCTGCTAGTAATAAAAAGATATGCGAGAACTCTTACCCATGTCTCCATTTTTTTTAAATTATTTGCTGGAGTTGTTCGATTATAACTTGAGGCGCTACTTCAATGGCTCGATCTGAAAGACGACCGTCTCTACAGTTTTAGTACCATATCTTCCAAAACCAAGTTGTATACCGTCTTGTTTGCAACCTCTACTATATCCTCGTTTATGATATATGTATATGTATATATATATATATAATATTTTGTTCATTTCGAATAGGGCGACCTTTTTTTAGTAATGAAATCCATATACGGGGTCAGAGGATTTGGTCATCACGATGAAACCTCAATCCAAGATAAATTGTTTAATCAATAAACAAATGTCAGCAGAAGATATTTAACATCTATGACCCCAAACATCCAAGATCTTTTAAGATTACAGTTCTAGAAACAAGAATTCCAAATTCAATAAATACATTTTTCACTTTCTTTTAAAATAATTCTCAATTCAATACCAAACCCACTAGTATAACTTCGAAAAAAGTACACTAGTCCCAACTATAAAATAAATAAATATAATATAATATAATATAATTAATATAATATAAACAACTTTACATAACAGAACTTACACTAGTCCGCAAACCCTGGACCAACCACCTTCCAAAAGCTTCTTCATTGCTTCCTCGAATTACACGGCTAAATATATATAATATTTTGTTCGTTTCGAGTGGCGACCTTTTTTAAGAAAATGAAATCCATACTTTGACAAATGAGATTTTGTAACAAGTAGACACTTCTGCAGGAGCATAATCGATTTTATGGTTAAATACATTACGAGATATTTTTTCATACTTTTCATATTTAGTTCTAACTATTTTTTGCACCCTTTAATCGACCTGAACAACATTACACATATAAGGATCCCCTCCGCCCTTTTTCATTACTAATGGAATATCATTCATTATTTTACTAAAATTGGAACGCAGTGATTTTGTTTTATTTCAAGGTTAAAAACAAATATATTGAGTAACGAGAAGTACTTTGTTGAACAGGTTTTTTTTTACGGACTCAATTAAGGTCCCTCGGGAACGGAATGCTGCCTTTTTCTATGTTAGCCAAATGTCTGGATGGGATGAGACTAAAAATTTAATCGAAATTATAATATTTAAATAATTTTGGTCAAAATTACATAAAATATGACACAAAATTACACGACATGCAGGTACATGTACACAAACGAATTCTTAACTAGTCATGGATTTAGTATTCATTTAAACTAAACACGAAAGTACAAGAAGACGTGAAAGAATATAAAATGAACAAATTGTCAGGTTTAAGTACAAATCATCATTCAACAAAATAAAAAATGAATTACACTAGTACTAAAACATGAAAACTCCATTAAAAAAATGATTTTGAAGTGAAATTAAAAAATTAAAATAGTTCAATTTAAATGTTTCAATTTCGATAAAATATTCTAACTAAATTGATTAAAACCGACCTGTTAATAATATAAATAAATAAATATTATTCATATTTTATATAACTATTTGCTATTGCATTTTTAGGAATAGGAGATATATGATTCTTGTTCCAATTTTATCCGAAAAATAAGCCGAATGCATTTTAGATAGGGTCGTAGAAGGGAGGGAGGGAGGGAGGTTCTTGTTGTTTCCACTTTTTCTCAAAGTTATTCCTCACCAGTCCTCACACTAGCACTCTCGCATAATACTTGGTGCTTGGTACTTGATTGACAATTCAATCTATGTTCCACGTTCTTTCATAACAGCAAAAGCAATCCTCCTTTCTTTTTATCTTTCAAAGCTTGTCTATGCACGGTTTTATCATCGTAAAATCGAAAATGAGTGTTTAACATGCGGAGGATTGCCATCAAAATTTGAGTAGAATCATAGTATTTCTTAACTTCTTTGGGCACAACCTGTTGTAGAAACATTGCTAGTTTCTTGGCAAAGGTATATGATAATGTTATTGAATATAATGCAAATGCAATTGTTCTCTGAAAAACGATACTGTCACTTTATTTGCATAGGTACATATAGGAAGATTAAAGCTGATCAACGAGATGTGCACCAAGGAATTATCATCATAAATATTTAGTTTAATAGCGTGATTAGTAAATTAACGACATAAGATCAGTTAAACTTGTAGTATTCAACTCCCCTTCTTCCAAAAACAGCTCTGCTCCCGTCTTCCCATCAATCTTATAGGATTCGATTCATTAAGAAGTGGATGTGGATTTTCACTCGTCCATAAAAACCAGATCCTAACTACAAACTTATACATTTATAAATTATTAATATATATAAATAAAATTTAACTATAATCATTAAACTTATAAGGATTCGATTCATTAAGAAGTGAATGTAAAGTGTTCATGGACGACTTCTCAGTCTTTGGCGATTCATTTGATGAGTGCTTGCAAAATCTTGGACACGTTCTCAAGAGGTGTGTTGAGACCAATCTGGTTCTCAATTGGGAGAAATGTCACTTTATGGTGCGACAGGGCATTATTCTTGGGCACAAGGTTTCTAGTAGGGTCTTGAGGTGGATAAGGCCAAGGGGGGTCATTGAGAATCTTCCTCCACCTATTTCTGTTAAGGGAATTCGTAGTTTTCTTGGTCATCGAGGTTCTACAAGCGTTTCATCAAAGACTTCTCTAAGATTTCGAAGCCATTGTGCAGGTTTTTAGAGAAAGACGTCCCTTTCAGGTTTGATGACGAGTGCCTCGCAGCTTTCGAGATATTGAAGAAGAGTTTAATCACGGCACCAGTCATAACTGCACCTGATTGGAATGAACCTTTTGAGATGATGTGCGATGCAAGTGACTATGCAGTTGGAGCAGTTCTTGGACAGAGGAAGAACAACATATTTCATGTGGTCTACTATGCTAGTAAGACCCTAAATGGTGCCCAACTGAATTATACTTCTAGGAGAAAGAGCTTTTGGCTATGTCTATGGTTTTGAGAAATTTCGATCTTATTTACTTAGGACTAAGGTGACAGTTTTCATTGATCACGCTGTAATTCGATATCTCGTCTCAAAGAAGGACTTGAAGCCTAGATTGATTAGATGGGTTCTTTTGCTTCAAGAACTTGAACTAGAGATCAAGGACAGAGAAGGAACTGAAAATCTAGTCGCTGATCATCTCGCGCATTTAGAAAATCCTAATGCTACTTCATTGGAGAAGACATTGATAAATGAGTCTTTTCTCGACGAGCAGCTGTTTGGAGTGCAAGAAGAAGAACCGTGGTTTAGACATTGTGAACTACCTTGTGAGTAATATCATGCCTCCTGACTTATCTTACGCTCAAAGGAAGAAGTTTCTACATGAAGTAAAGTAGTATGTGGGATGAGCCATTTATTTTTTGACAAAGAGCTGACCAAACCATCAGGAGATGTATTCCCTACATCGAAACGGGGGGATCTTGCGAGATTGCCACTTAACAGCTTATGGAGGACATTATGGAGGAGAAAAGACAGCAGCTCGTGTTCTTCAAGCAGGTTTCCTTTGGCCGACATTATTTAAAGATGCTCATCAGTTCGTTTTGAAATGTGATCGATGTCAACAGGTGGGTAATATGTCTAAAAGGGATGAGATGCCTCTTAATGTGCTTCTCGAGGTTGAAGTCTTGATGTTTGGGGAATTGACTTCATGGGGCCATTTGTCTCATCTTGTAACAATCAGTATATCTTGTTGGCGGTTGATTACGTGTCGAAATGGGTTGAAGTTAAGGTGTTGTCAAAGAACGATGCGAAAGTGGTGCTTAATTTTCTTCATAAGAAGATATTCACAAGGTTTGGAACTCCAAGAGTCATAACCAGTGATGAGGGGATCGCATTTTTGCAATCACAAGTTCACTGCTATGATGAAAAGGTATAATGTGAATCATCGCATTGCTACAGCTAATCATCCTCATACGATGACCTTTCAGGTAGTGATGAGGAAAAGCTTTTGAAGATTCTGAGAAAGTTTAAAATCGGCAATTGGCTGGACTATAGCAGTTATCAAGGGAATCAGCCCTTCTTATTGCATGCATAAAATTCTGCTAGAAGGAAGGTAGCAAGCCCTATGGTCGAGCAGCAAAGAAGACTTAATCCGATCATGAAGGAGGTAGTGAAGAAGAAATTCTTAAGTGGCTAGATGCAGGGATCATCTACCCTATTTTTGACAGTTCATGGGTAACCCTGGTTCAATGTGTGCCAAGAAAGGTGGAATTACTGTGGTAGCAAATGAGAAGAATGAGCTTATTCCTACTAGAATAGTCACGAGATAGAGAGTTTGCATGGACTATACAAAGCTGAACAAAGCCACTAGAAGGATCACTTCCTTTGCCTTTTATTGATCAGATGCTCAATAGGTTGGCTGGTCATGAGTATTGTTGTCTTCTGGATGGTTATGCTGGTTTAATCAAATTTGTATAGCTCCAAAGATCAGGAGAAAACTACCTTCACTTGTCCATTTGGTACTTTCGCCTTCAGATGAGTTTCTTTTGGTCTGTGTGATGCGCCAGCCACATTTTAGAGATGTATGATAGTCATCTTTTATGAACGATGAATGGACCGAATTGGGAAGTGTTGCATGGACGACTTCTCAGTCTTTGGCGATTCATTTGATGAGTGCTTTGCAAAATCTTGGACACGTTCTCAGTGGTGTGTTGAGACCAATCTGTTTCTCAATTGGGAGAAATGTCACTTATGATGCGACATGACATTAGTCTTGGGCACAAGGTTTCTAGTAAGGGTCTTGAGGTGGATAAGGCCAAGGTGGGGGTCATTGAGAATCTTCCTCCACCTATTTCTGTTAAGGGAATTCGTAGTTTTCTTGGTCATGCGAGGTTTCTACAGGCGTTTCATCAAAGACTTCTCTAAGATTTCGAAGCATTATGCAGTTTTCCTAGAGAAAGACGTCCCTTTCCGGTTTGATGACGAGTGCCTCGCAGCTTTCGAGACATTGAAGAAGAGTTTAATCACGACACTAGTCATAACTGCACCTGATTGGAATGAACCTTTAGAGATGATGTGCATGCAAGTGACTATGCAGTTGGAGCAGTTCTTTGGGCAGAGGAAGAACAACATATTTCATGTGGTTTACTATGCTAGTAAGACCCTAAATAGTGCCCAACTGAATTATACTACTACGGAGAAAGAGTTTTTGGCTATTGTCTATGGTTTTGAGAAATTTTGATCTTATTTACTTGGGACTAAGGTGACAGTTTTCACTGATCACACTGTAATTTGATATCTCGTCTCAAAGAATGACTCGAAGCCTAGATTGATAAGATGGGTTCTTTTGCTTCAAGAACTTGAACTAGAGATCAAGGACAGAGAAGGAACTGAAAATAAAGTCGCTGATCAATCTCTCGCGTTTAGAAATCCTAATGCTACTTCATTGGAGAAGACATTGATAAATGAGTCTTTTCCCCGACGAGCAGCTATTTGGAGTGCAAAAAGAAGAACCGTGATTTGCAGACATTGTGAACTACCTTGTGAGTATATCATGCCTCCTGACTTATGCTTACGTTCAAAGGAAGAAGTTTTCTACATGAAGTAAAGTGGTATGTGTGGGATGAGCCATTATTTTTCGACAAGGACTGACCAAATCATCAGGAGATGTATTCCCTACAGTGAAACGGGGGGATCTTGCGAGATTGCCACTTGAACAGCTTATGGAGGACATTATGGAGGAGAAAAGACAGCAGCTCGTGTTCTTCAAGCAGGTTTCCTTGGCCGACATTATTAAAAGATGCTCATCAGTTTTGTTTTGAAATGTGATCGATGTCAACGGGTGGGTAATATGTCTAAAAGGGATGAGATGCCTCTTAATGTGCTTCTCGAGGTTGAAGTCTTCGAATAGGGCGACCTTTTTTAGAAAATGAAATCCATACTTTGACAATGAGATTTTGTAACAAGTAGACACTTCTGTAGGAGCATAATCGATTTTATGGTTAAATACATTACGAGATATTTTTTCATACTTTTCATATTTAGTTCAAACTATTTTTTGCACCCTTTAATCGACCTGAACAACATTTACACATATAAGGATCCCCTCCACCCTTTTCAGTACTAATGGAATATCATTCATTATTGTACTAAAATTCGAGACGCAGTGATTTTGTTTTATTTCAAGGTAAAAACAATATATTGAGTAACACGAGAAGTACTTGTTGAACAGGTTTTATTTTACGGACTCAATTAAGGTCCCTCGGGAACGGAATGCTGCCCTTTTCTATGTTAGCCAAATAGTCTAGATGGGATGAGACTAAAAATTTAATCGAAATTATAATATTAAATAATGTTTTGGTCAAAATTACATAAAATATGACATAAAATAACACGACATGCGGGTACATGTACACAAAACGAATTCTTAACTAGTGATGGATTTAGTATTCATTTAAACTAAACACGAAAGTACAAGAAGACGTGAAAGGAATATAAAATGAATAAATTGTCAGGTTTAAGTACAAATCATCGTTCACAAAATAAAAAATGAATTGACACTAGTACTAAAACATGAAAACTCCATTCAAATAAAAATGATTTTGAACTGAAATTAAAAAAATTAAAAATATTTCAATTTAAATGTTTCAATTTCGATAAAATATTCTACCTAAATTGATTAAAAACCGGACCTGTTAATAATATAAATAAATAAATATTATTCATATTTTATATAACTATTGCTATTGCATTTTTAGGAACAGGAGATATATGATTCTTGTTCCAATTTTATCCGAAAAATAGTCGACTGCATTTTAGATAGGGTCGTAGAAGAGGGAGGGAGGGAGGGAGTGAGGTTCTTGTTGTTTCCACTTTCTCTCAAAGTTATTCCTCACCGGTCCTTACACTAGAACTCCCGCATAATACTTGGTGCTTGGTTCTTGACTGACATAAGTTCAATCTATGTTCCGCGTTCTTTCATAACAGTAAAAGCAATCCTCCTTTCTTTTATCTTTCAAAGCTTGTCTATTCACGGTTTTATCATCGTAAAATCGAAAATGAGTGTTTAACATGCTGAGGAATTGCCATCAAAATTTGAGTAGAATCATAGTATTTCTTAACTTCTTTGGGCACAACCTATTGTAGAAATATTACTAGTTTCTTCGCTAAGGTATATGATAATGTATTGAATAGAATGCAAATGCAACTTGTTCTCATCTGAAAAATGGTACTGTCACTTTATTTGCATAGGTACACAAAGGAAGATTTAAGCTGATCAACGAGATGTGCACCAAGGAATTATCATCATAAATATTCAGTCTAATAGCGTGATTAGTAAAATAACGACATAGATCAGTTAAACTGGTAGTATTCAACCCCCCTTCTTTCCAAAAACACTCTGCTCCCATCTTCCCATCCATCTGATAAGGATTCGATTCATTAAGAAGGGGATGTGGATTTCACTCGTCCATAAAAACGAGATCCTAACTACTAAACTTATACATTTATAAATTATTAATATATATAAATAAAATTTACTATAATCAATTAATAAAATTAATTTATATGTATTAATATTCTAATTTTTCAAGTTATTTTATTTTATTTTCAAAGTAACTATTATTTCATCATATTAAAATTTCTTCTACACACCACATTTTATCATATTATAATGAGTAAATCATGTGTGTCAGAAATTATTTTCACCTAATATTTATTTATTCACAATTCACAATATTTTTTATTTTAATTTTTCAAAACGACTTATATAATTAGTTCATATATTTCTTAAATTACAATGTTTACTTTATGTATTTATTTTATAATTATTTTAAACTGAACTATTTCACATATTTTCAAATTTTTATTTTCACAACATCTCTGACTTAAATAGTTTTGTGTGCTTAAGTTTTTTTATTATTGAACCATGTTAATTAAAATTATCATTCAAAAAATTTTAATGGATTGGGGAGGTCCGATCCGATAATCGGAGATCCTAATGAATTTGGATATAAATTATGTTATTAAAAATCTGAATTGATCTGATCTCAATCCAATCCAACAATTTAAATAAATATGAATTTAATTAAATCCGATCCAAATTTGAACATCAACACAAGGATAACTTACTCCGATTCACATTGTATATCTCCTAAAAGGCACTTACGCTTCAATTCAACAGAAATGGTATGAAATTTTATCATGTTTTACTAAAATTGCACCAAAATTTCCATCATATTTTAGCCAATATTATTGTATGGTAATAATTCTATCCCCAAAAACTTCTGTATTCATGATTATATCTTCCTATAAAAAGGTGTTAGCATATTTTTCAGCAATTGAACCTTCCTCCAACAAAAAATTCTTTTAGGCCATATTAATAAATGAAAAATAGATTATTCCCATTATTTGATACATTGACGTCTTACGGATCGTAATATCTTAAAAATCTTATGCAAATCATGTTTTCCAGTAAGAAAAATATATTTAAAAGGAAATTACAATACCGAATTTTCGACACGTAAGTCACAACAAAAAATTTAGTCAAAACGGACACCGCTAAATAATTAGCTTATACGTAGATATTGTCGAATTATTTTTCATGTGAATTTTACGGAAATTTTCACTAGATTAAGTAAAATGAGAGTGGTGAGTGACAACCGGTAGAATAACAAATTCGCTAGAATAACTATTTAATAATAAAATTTATTAGCTTAATTTGAATTAAAAATGTGCAATAGCATTAATATTACTAATATCCATACATTAAGAAATAAGATTTTTGTAACTCCCGAATCATTGATATTGTCATAGGTACATATGTTTAATATGCCTTAAAACAGATTAGGAGGCTTATAATTGTTGCCAGCTTTCAGTGTAAATGCCAAGCCTCTTATAAATAGCAAATGATTTTACACTACAAATCAGAGCTTCAACATGCATAAACATTGCTCCATTGGCTTTCTTTTGGTTTCTGTTCCTTGATAGCTTGTTTAGAGATGGCAAAAGAGCCCAGCATTGGTCACCAAAAGATCAAGATTGCGAAAATAGAGCGTAAGAAGTCACCTGCAAGTTACCTTCTCCAAACGTCGATCTGGGCCTTTTTAAGAAGGCGAGTGAGCTTCGTACACTTTGTGGAGTTGGGATTGTCCGTTGTATTCTAAGCATTTTGGTATGAGGCGAAAAGCTTAGTCCGAGATATGTTGGACCATTTGAGGTTTTGGTATCGTAGAGAGTTGCTGTGTCGCCACAACTATCTCATGTGCATAATGTGTTGCATGTGTCTATTTTGAGGGGCTATAAATATCATCCATTACACATAGTTTAAGTATCCATTGAATAAGATTAGAGAAGATCTTTCTTGTGAGGAAGAAGCTTGGGAGGGGCGAATTTTGAGGAAGAACGCCATTCCGTTTGTGAAAATTTTGTGGAAAAATCATCTGGAGAGAGAGTCTACTTGGGAATTAGAAGAATCTATTTGTGAGAAATATCCGTATTTATTCGATTCAGGTACGAGTTTTTAGTTTTGTTTAATTCCGGGGACAGAATCGTATTTAAGGGGGGTATATATGTAATATACGAGAATTTAATAATAATAATAATAATAATAATAATAATAATAAGATTTGAATTAAAATTAAAATAAGTGATTTTAATTCATTTGTTAAATAGCATAGAAATAAAAGTAATAGTAATTAGTTGTTATAATTCTAATTCTAATAGTTAGAGGATACCTTGTGTAATATATATATATATATATATATATATATATATATATATATATATCAACACATGGGCATTCTTAATTTACGCAAGCAAAGGAAAAGAGAAGAAAAATCTAGAAGAGCAGGCGGATAAAGTCTTAGAGGAAACAGAGTCATCGAGCCTTGTAGTAGTTTTTTTGTTTGTTTTCATTGAATAAGGTAACTCTTTATTGCATGTTATTATAATTAGTCATATAGCTAAGCACTTCGCATGTGACCTTGTCAATTGTTGACAGAGCACACACAACACACAAATTTAGTAATAAAGTGTATGGCCATCCTTGTTTCTTTGTTGTCAAATCACGTCATTAGTGTCAAGTACGAATTATATTATTTATTTATACATATGTTTAATCCACAAGATCTGCTGCTTCAATTCCAATATTCATGTTACTTTAAAATTATTAAGTTAGATTATGCATATGTGAGCTTTTATTTAATTGCGTTTGATTAGACTATGATAGTGTGGCAACAGGATAATTCAAGTTATTTAAATTATTTATATAAAATTAAAATTTTGTGAGGGTTTTTCACTACTTCAATATACTTATTTATTAGTTATAATTTCAATTGATTTTATGTATGCCGCTTACCATTAAAACAATTTAATTGGTGTACATGTACTTAGTCCAATTATACTAGTGAGTCCAATTATACTAGTGTCATAATTTATAATTAATTATTTAATAAAGGTGAACAATGGTAGTTAATTTGGAATCTAACTATTTTAAGTATATGTATTATTAAATTAGTAAGCAGTGTGGTAGTTAGGTGCATTCGTTTAAACAAATTGTATAATTGTAAATGTAATAATGACATGACATTTGGTCTCTTTAGTGTTAAATTCGAGGACATGTAATGTACTGATTCGGAGCCGAATAGTTGTGTATTGATAAAAAATTATTTTTGAATAAATTAAGAAGCAACAAACATTAATTATAAATTTTAATTTTGTAATTAGATCACGGGTCGGGGATTTAGCACATCATTTGCAGATTTTGATATTACTTTAGTTGCGATATTCGAGGTACGGATTATGTCCCTTTTTTATTCACCGTTACTCCTCTTGTCCATTATATTTATTTGATTCATTCTGTTCTACTTTCTGTTCATTCCGTTAATATTTACTTTGACCGTTTTAATTTCCGAAAATTATTTTAAAATTTGATTTTGAAAATTTAGATATTTGTGTATGCGGTTTTCAAAAATTATTTATGACACTCATCTGCTTTGGAAATTTGTATCATTTTTCTCATGTGATTTTTAAATTTTGCGAGAATATTTTCATTTTGAACCCATAGTGTGATTTAGGGTATACAGAGTTAAGAGGAGTACTACAACCATGTCATTGCAGTACCAGTGACATGACACTTCCGTGACACTGTGATTGGTCATGGCGTATCCTTCTGTTAGCTCTTGGGAGGAGCGTTTGACCATTTTGATATTTGTTCAGGATACGTGGCTGCACCCAGAATTTGATTTGTGATTTGATTTATGGTGACGTTGTATATGTCGTACACGTTATCCATTCTGTTGCACATATTAGGTACCCTATGATGTGTGTATTTGTATCCGTTCTGATTTCGGTATGAAATATCATAACCCAAAATTATTGTTTTATTATAAGCTGTGAAATATTTATTTTTGATTTTCTGTTTTATAAATTGTATTCCAAATCCGTACTGGACGTTTGGCTCATGCCGTATTTTTTTCCGGTAGGTGCATAGGGGAAATCTTGGATTGTGCTATGGAGAGCAACCCCATTTATTGATTAGAATTTTTGACTTTATCAATATCAGACTTAATTATTTATTTAGAGATTTCAACATTCATATTTTTTGTTTAGACAGTTTGTAGATTTAATATTATTTTTGGAGATTTTATACTGTTTATTTATTGTTTAGAAATATATTAGTGCTCTGTTTGCACGTTTATGATAGGTAATACCTCCTTATAATTTTTAAGAAGGGGTGTTACAAACTGGTAGTATTCAACTCCCATTCTTCCAAAACCAGGTCTGCTCCCACCTTCCCATCTAGAGCTGCAAACGAACAGAACCGAGCCGAGTTCTGTCCGAGCCGAGCCGAGCATAATTTTTTTTAAAATGAACCGAGCCGAGCTGAGTTTAAAAACCCAGCCGAAAAAAAATGTTTACGATCGGCTCGTTTATAAAGGAGCCGAGCCGGACACGAGTTTGCTCACGAATAACCGAGCCGAGCCGAACTCGAGCCGAGTCGAGTTGTTCACTAATAGTTCGCATATATTTTTTAATCGACCAAGCTTAAGGTATAATTTATAACTTTATAAGTTTTATGGAGATCAAATACTAATTTCATCTTACAATTATATACTCACACTTACACTCTACACTTATCAATTTTTTTCACTAGTTGAGTTTTAAGAACAAAATCATTTTTATTTTAAATTAATGAGACATTCATAACTTTAGAAATTATACAACACTTTTAAATTGTTGATGTCGATTGTCAAAGATTTAGTAATTTTTTATATTTCAGTTAAATTGTTTTAGATTGGAAACGAGATATAAAATAAAATAAAGGAAGTAAGCCCATTTAAGTGGTTGAGAAATAAAATTATTAAAAATTATCTTATGTTTTTCTTAAAAATATTATAATTTATTTTAAGAACTCACTATTTTAATTTATTTGAAATTGTAATTTTGGTCGATTTTATCGTAGACACCTCTAATAAAAGTGTGAGGTGATATTTAGTGTTAAGTTTAATTAGAAATTGTTTGTTAAAGTAATCAAGCTCTAGTGCTATGTATGAAATTAATTAAATTATTTATTGTTAAAATATATATTGAATTTTTATTAAATTAATTATTATACTTTAAAATTAGTATTAAATTTTAATTAAAAAAATTTAAAATCTTTATAAAAGTGATTAGTAAATATTTATTACTCCCTCAGTCCCTTCCAATTGTTTATATTTCTGGGAAAGTGTCCGGCACGCATTTTAAGGTGCATAAAAAGTATAGTTATGTAACTTATTTTTACAATTTTTTTTTGAATAAAAGTTGAATGTTTTAATTTTTATTCAGAAAAATAAAATTGTAAAAAAAATTACAGAACTATACTTTATATGTACCTTAAAATGCGTGTCGGGCACTCTCTAAAAAATATAAATAATTGAAAGGGACGGAGGGAGTATATGTTATATTTAAAAAATTTATAAAAGGCCGAGTTACCGAGTTCGAGCCGAGTCCGAGCTAAACGAGCCGAGTCCGAGCCGAATATTAAAAAACTCGGCTGGGCTCGTTTAATTATCTGAGCTTATTTTTTTGTTCGCGATCGGCTTGTTTAAGAAAACGAGTCTAGCCAAGTTCACTTAAGCGACCGATCCCGATTTTTCTTCACGAACGGCTCTGTTCATTTGCAGCTCTATTCCCCTCCAATCTTACAAGGATTCGATTCATTAAGAAGTGGATATGGATTTTCACTCGTCGATAAAAACCACATCCGAACTACTAAACTTATACATTTATAAATTATTTATATATATAAATAAAATTTAACTATAATCAATTAATAAAATTAATTTATACGTATTGGTATTCTAATTTTATAAGTTATTTAATTGTATTTTCACATTAACTATTATTTCATCACATTAAAATTTCTTGTACACACCACATTTTATCATATTCAAATGAGTGAATCATGTATGTCACAAATTATTTTCATACATAATATTTTAGTTATTCACAATTCACAACATTTTTTTATTTTAATTTTTGAAATTGACATATATAATTAATTCATATATTTCTGAAATTACAATGTTTTACTTTTATGTATTTATTTTATAATTATTTTAAACTGAAATATTTTCACATATTTTCAAAAAAAAATTATTTTCACAACACCTCTAACTTAAAATAGTTTCTTGTGCATAAGTTTTTTTTTATTATTGAACCATGTTAAATTAAAATTATTCATCTCAAAAAATTTAAATGGATCCAGTGGTCCGATCCGATAATGGAAGATCCTATTGAATTTGTTTATGAATTACGCTATTAAAAATCTGAAATTGATCCGATCTCAATCCAATCCAATAAATTTAAATGAATATGAATATGAATTTAATTAAATCCAATCCACATTTGAACACCAGCACAAGGATAACTTAGTCTGGTTCGCATTGTATATCTCCTAAAAAGGCACTTACGCTTCAATTCGACGGAAATGGAATGAAATTTTATCATGTTTTACTAAAATTGCACCAAAATTTCCATCCTATTTTAGCCAATATTATTGTATGGTAATAATTCTATTTTAAATGAAAAATAGATTATGCCCATTATTTGATACGTTGACGTCTTACAGATCATAATATCTTAAAAATTTTATGCAAATCATGTTTTCCGGTAAGAAAAATATATTTAAAAGGAAATTACAATAGCGAATTTTGACACGTAATTCATAGAAAAAATTTAGTCAAAACGGACACTGCTAAATAATTAACTTATACGTAGATATCGTCAAATTATTTTTTCAATGTGAATTTTAAGGTAATTTTCACAAGATTAAGTAAAATGAGAATGGTGGCTACAACCAGCAGAATAATAAATTCGCTACAATAAGTGTTTAATAACAAAATTTATTGGCTTAATTTGATTTAAAAATGTGCAAGAACATGAATATTAGTAATATCCATACATTAAGAAATAAGATTTTTGTAACTCCCCAATCATTGATATTGTCACAGGAACAATATGTTTGATTCCCTTAACACAGATTAGGAGATTATAATTTTTGCCAGCTTTCAGTGTTAATGCAAAGCCTCTTATAAATACCAAATGATTTTACTCTACAAATCAGAGCTTCAACATACATAAACATTGCTCCATTTGCTTTTCTTTTGGTTTCTGTTCTTGATAGCTTGTTTAGAGATGGCCAAAAAGTTCAGCATTGGCCGCCAAAAGATCAAGATTGCGAAAATAGAGCGTAAGAATCACCTGCAAGTTACCTTCTCAAAGCTCGATCAGGCCTTGTTAAGAAGGCAAGTGAGCTCTGTACACTTTGTGGAGTTGAGATTGCCATTATAGTCTTTTCTCCAGCTGGAAAAGTGTTCTCCTTTGGACATCCTAATGTTGAAGGTATAATTGATAGGTTTTTTAGTCGCAATCCTCCACCTTCAAACTCAAGCACTCTCCATCTCGTTGAAGCTCATCGTAGTATGACTGTTTGGGAGCTGAACTTCCATCTCACACAGATTTTCAATGAACTAGAGGGTGAGAGGAAGAGAGGAGAGGCACTTGATGACATGAGGCAAGCTAGCCAGAGCCAGTTTTGGTGGGAATCTCCAGTCGAAAAGATGGGATTTGATGAGCTTCAACAATTGAAGGACTGCATGGAAGCGTTGATAAAAAATGTGAACAATCAAGCTAATAGCATCTTGATTGAGAATGCAAATTCTAATTTGCCACCTTTTGGTTTTAATGGACACAGGGCCTTTAATCAGTTTGAAGCTAAGCCTAATCAGATTGATCCTGCTTCTCATGTCCCTGGTTACGGATATGGTAATGGTTATTTTGGTCTGAGCAACTTTGCTGCGTAATCTGAGCTTGTGTCTTGCTAGACAGTTCTGAGTCTCCATTTTGATTGATGCTGTGTGGCTTTGCCGGAAAAGAAAGTTCATTTTTCTATCTATTGGTTAAAGTTGTAACTTAAATTTGACAAACAGTTTGATCTGAAGTTTATTCTGAGGTTGTAATGGATATTGTTTTTTGAAAATGGTCAGCTGCATATGTCTAAATATTCTTTAAGCTTAAAATGTCAATTACTATTGAAAAGTTATCAAAAAAGAGAGCTCTGTGGGCATCATTCGTTTCAAATAGCCATCATCAACTAACATACTAACATAAGCACTGAGAGTTGGATGAATGCGTAACTTATAATCTTGTTTTTCATATCAAAACAAGTTATATTGGGAAAGAAAAATTACCAACTTTTTTTTGAAATATTAATAAAAAAGAAGAAGCAATTGATTAATCTATAAATTAGATTTGAAAGATGAACTTTGACTTGCGACTCAAGGAACTGGATCTCGAAGCGAACGGGGTTTTGTCGTGCATTTGACAAACTCAGATTACAAATTTAAATAGGATATTAACATCTACCAACCCCCACTATATCTATCTTTACTATATATATTATATTTTGTTCGTTTCGGATATAGCATGACTTTTTTTGTAGTAGGATATTAACATCTACCAACCCCCACTATATCTATCTTTACTATATATATTATATTTTGTTCGTTTCGGATATAGCATGACTTTTTTTGTAGTGTATAAAATTCACACATTAACACTCGAGATCTTGTAATGAGTAGATACTTCCACAAAAGTATAATCGATTTTCTGATTAAATACAGTACGCGATATTTTTCTATACTTTTCACATTCAATTCTAGCCATTTTCGCACCCTTTAATCGATCTAATCAACATATATACATATAACTCTCCCACCCCTTTTCATTACTAATGGATTATCCTTACTATTTTATTTTACTAAAAATGCAATGATCTTGTTTTGTTTCTCGGTTTAAAACATATGTCTTTAGTTACATGAGAAGTATTTTTCTAAACATATTTTATCTTTACTGACTCAATTAAGATCCCTCGGGAATAAAATCTTACCCTTTTTCTATGTTAGCCAAATAGCCAGCCAGATGGGACGAGATTAAAATTTTTAATATTAAAAAAAATGTTTCATTTAAAATTACACAAAATATGACACGAAATTATGATATGAATGTACATAACATGAAACGAATTTTTAACTAGTCATGTTTTGGTTACTATTTATTTAAACTAAACATAAAAGTTTCCTAATTTGAAAGTATATAAAACAAACGAATTGTCGGGTTTAACTAAACATATACGAATTGGGGGGTTTAAGGTAAAAAGGTCTGAGCTTTAGTGGCTCTGAGGTATAGAGCATGGGTGTGTATGTACAGTATATGCGAAGAGGGGTTTTGGATATGAAGGAATTTATCTGATTCTGAAATGCAGTAACGCTGCAAGGGGTTTTGGGCTTGAGTAGGTAACCAAAATCGACCTAACCCCAAATTTGTATTAAACATTTTTATGAATTGACTTGTCAGGACATATGTTCAAATTGAATTCGCAGACGCACATGAATGCATGCAAGATCTCATATTATTACGAGAAAAGTTATCTTTTGTAATAATTATTTGGACCTCTAGTATTTACAAGATTGGATTTTTTAATAATATTTTGGACCCCTAATATTTTGTAGTAGAGGGTTGTTTGGTTGAAATAATAATTGTTTGTTCTTTTTTATTGTCTCATTTTGAAACAAATAATAATGTTGCCATAAATACATATTATTACGGTACAATTACAGTCAACAATTTCATATACGACACAATTTTTTTTCGTATTTCGGTTTATCTTTTTCGTACACAAACACGTAATTGTAATTAAATAAATAAATTAAGAGGCGGTTTTGAATTTACCTTTGTTACACCACATGAACAAATATAAATTGACATAAATACATATTTAAAGAAATATTTTAAAATTATTTAAATATATTTTATAAATGTATATTGTATTTATAATTATTATAAAAACAAAATAGAAAAAATTTCAAATTCAAAAATTTGACAACACTTATAACTTATTGACTTAAACTCAATTAATAAAAGTACTCCTAACAAAAAAATTATATTGAAAAAGAAAAATCATTATTTTGTGAAAATGTTAAAAACAAAAGAAGAAGCAATTGATTAATTTATAAATTTGATTTGAATGAGACCTTTGACGATTTTCGCTTGCGACTCAACTGGAGGAACCTAAATATGGAAGCGAACGAGGGCTTGTCGTGCATTTGACAAACTCACCACACATATTTCAAGTAAAATGGGTCACGTGCACATACGAGTAACGTAACTCATAGAATTTCCTTTTCGTTTCCCATTCTGCTAGTAATAAAAAAGATATGCGAGAACTCTTACCCATGTCTCCATATTATTTTAAATTATTTGCTGGAGTTGTTCGATTATAACTTGAGGCGCTACTTCAATGGCTCGATCTGAAAGACGACCGTCTCTACAAGTTTTAGTACCATATCTTCCAAAACCAAGTTGTATACCGTCTTGTTTGCAACCTCTACTATATCCTCGTTTACGATATATATGTATATGTATATATATATAATATTTTGTTCATTTCGAATAGGGCGACCTTTTTTTAGTACATGAAATCCATATACGGGGTCAGAGGATTTGGTCATCATGATGAAACCTCAATCCAAGATAAATTGTTTAATCAATAAACAAATGTCAGCAGAAGATATTTAACATCTATGACCCCAAACTAATCCAAGATCTTTTAAGATTACAGTTCTAGAAACAAGAATTCTAAATTCAATAAATATATTTTCACTTTCTTTTAAAATAATTCTCAATTCAATACCAAACCCACTAGTATAACTTCGAAAAGAAGTACACTAGTCCCAACTGTAAAATAACATAATATATAATATAATATAATATAATATAATATAATATAATATAATATAATATAATATAAACAACTTTATATAGCAGAACTTACACTAGTCCGCAAACCCTGGACCAACCACCTTCCAAAAGCTTCTTCATTGCTTCCTCGAATTACACGGCTAAATATATATAATATTTTGTTCGTTTCGAGTAGGGCGACCTTTTTTAAGAAAATGAAATCCATACTTTGACAAATGAGATTTTGTAACAAGTAGACACTTCTGCAGGAGCATAATCAATTTTATGGTTAAATACATTACGAGATATTTTTTCATACTTTTCATATTTAGTTCTAACTATTTTTTGCACCCTTTAATCGACCTGAACAACATTAACACATATAAGGATCCCCTCCACCCTTTTTCATTACTAATGAAATATCATTCATTATTTTACTAAAATTGGAACGCAGTGATTTTGTTTTATTTCAAGGTTAAAAACAAATATATTGAGTAACAGGAGAAGTACTTTGTTGAACAGGTTTTATTTTTACGGACTCAATTAAGGTCCCTCGGGAACGGAATGCTGCCATTTTTCTATGTTAGCCAAATTGTCTGGATGGGATGAGACCAAAAATTTAATCGATATTATAATATTTAAATAATGTTTTGGTCAAAATTATATAAAATATGACACAAAATTACACGACATGCAGGTACATGTACATGAATGAATTCTTAAGTAGTCATGGATTTAGTATTCATTTAAACTAAACACGAAAGTACAAGAAGACGTGAAAGAATATAAAATGAACAAATTGTCAGGTTTAAGTACAAATCATCGTTCAACAAAATAAAAAATGAATTGACACTAGTACTAAAACATGAAAACTCCATTCAAATAAAAATGATTTTGAAGTGAAATTAAAAAATTAAAAATAGTTCAATTTAATTGTTTCAATTTCGATAAAATATTCTAACTAAATTGATTAAAACCGGACCTGTTAATAATATAAATAAATAAATATTATTCATATTTTATATAACTATTTGCTATTGCATTTTTAGGAACACGAGATATATGATTCTTGTTCCAATTTTATCCGAAAAATAAGCCGAATGCATTTTAGATAGGGTCGTAGAAAGGGAGGGAGGGAGGGAGGTTCTTGTTGTTTCCACTTTTTCTCAAAGTTATTCCTCACCAGTCCTCACACTAGCACTCCCGCATAATACTTGGTGCTTGGTACTTGATTGACAAAAATTCAATCTATGTTCCACGTTCTTTCATAACAGCAAAAGCAATCCTCCTTTCTTTTTATCTTTCAAAGCTTGTCTATGCATGGTTTTATCATCGTAAAATCGAAAATGAGTGTTTGACATGCGGAGGATTGCCATCAAAATTTGAGTAGAATCATAGTATTTCTTAACTTCTTTGGGCACAACCTGTTGTAGAAAGATTGCTAGTTTCTTGGCAAAAGTATATGATAATGTTATTGAATATAATGCAAATTGTTCTCTGAAAAACGATACTGTCACTTTATTTGCATAGGTACATATAGGAAGATTAAAGTTGATCAACGAGATGTTCACCAAGGAATTATCATCATAAATATTTAGTTTAATAGCGTGATTAGTAAATTAACGACATAAGATCAGTTAAACTTGTAGTATTCAACTCCCCTTCTTCCAAAAACAGCTCTGCTCCCGTCTTCCCATCCAATCTTATAAGGATTCGATTCATTAAGAAGTGGATGTGGATTTTCACTCGTCCATAAAAACCAGATCCTAACTACTAAACTTATACATTTATAAATTATTAATATATATAAATAAAATTTAACTATAATGAATTAAACTTATAAGGATTCGATTCATTAAGAAGTGAATGTGAAAGTGTTCATGGACGACTTCTCAGTCTTTGGCGATTCATGTGATGAGTGCTTGCAAAATCTTGGACACGTGCTCAAGAGGTGTGTTGAGACCAATCTGGTTCTCAATTGGGAGAAATGTCACTTTATGGTGCGACAAGGCATTATTCTTAGGAACAAGGTTTCTAGTAAGGGTCTTGAGGTGGATAAGGCCAACGTGGGGGTCATTGAGAATCTTCCTCCACCTATTTCTGTTAAGGGAATTCATAGTTTTCTTGGTCATGCGAGGTTCTACAAGCATTTCATCAAAGACTTATTTAAGATTTCGAAGCCATTGTGCAGGTTTTTAGAGAAAGACGTCCCTTTCAGGTTTGATGACGAGTGCCTCGCAGCTTTCGAGACATTGAAGAAGAGTTTAATCAAGGCACCCGTCATAACTACACCTGATTGGAATAAACCTTTTGAGATGATGTGCGATGCAAGTGACTATGCAGTTGGAGCAGTTCTTGGACAGAGGAAGAACAACATATTTCATGTGGTCTACTATGCTAGTAAGACCCTAAATGGTGCCCAACTGAATTATACTACTACGAAAAAAGAGCTTTTGGCTATTGTCTATGGTTTTGAGAAATTTTGATATTATTTACTTAGGACTAAGGTGAGAGTTTTCACTGATCACGTTGTAATTCGATATCTCATCTCGAAGGACTTGAAGCCTAGATTGATTAGATGGGTTCTTTTGCTTCAAAAACTTGAACTAGAGATCAAGGACAGAGAAGGAACTGAAAATCAAGTCACTGATCATATCTCGCGTTTAAAAATCCTAATGCTACTTCATTGGAGAAGACATTGATAAATGAGTCTTTTCCTGATGAGCAGCTGTTTGGAGTGCAAGAAGAAGAACCGTAGTTTGCAGACATTGTGAACTACCTTGTGAGTAATATCATGCCTCCTGACTTATCTTACGCTCAAAGGAAGAAGTTTTTACATGAAGTAAAGCGGTATGTGTGGGATGAGCCATTTATTTTTTTACAAAGAGCTGACCAAACCATCAGGAGATGTATTCCCTACATCGAAACGGGGGGATCTTGCGAGATTGCCACTTAATAGCTTATGGAGGACATTATGGAGGAGAAAAGGCAGCAGCTCGTGTTCTTCAAGCAGGTTTCCTTTGGCCGACATTATTTAAAGATGCTCATCAGTTCGTTTTGAAATGTGATCGATGTCAACGGGTGGGTAATATGTCTAAAAGGGATGAGATGCCTCTTAATGTGCTTCTCGAGGTTGAAGTCTTCGATGTTTGGGGAATTGACTTCATGGGGCCATTTGTCTCATCTTGTAACAATCAGTATATCTTGTTGGCGGTTGATTACGTGTCGAAATGGGTTGAAGTTAAGGTATTGTCAAAGAACGATGCGAAAGTGGTGCTTAATTTTCTTCATAAGCAGATATTCACAAGGTTTGGAACTCCAAGAGTCATAACCAGTGATGAAGGGTCGCATTTTTGCAATCACAAGTTCACTGCTATGATGAAAAGGTATAATGTGAATCATCGCATTGCCACAGCTTATCATCCTCATACGAATGGTCAAGCTGGGGTATATAACAGAGAGATCAAGCGCATTTTGGAAAAACTTGTATGTCCATCAAGGAAATATTGGTTTTTGAAGCTTGATGAAGCTGTTTGGGCTTATAGAACAGCTTACAAAACTCCTTTGGGAATGTCGTCGTTCCAGTTGGTTTATGGTAAAGGGTGTCATTTACTTGTGGTTCTCGAGCATAAAGTATATTGGGCTTTGAAGAAGTTGAATCTGGATTTGGATGCGGCTGGAAAGAAGAGGATGCTTCAATTGAATGAACTCGACGAGTTTCGACTTCAAGCTTATGAGAACAACAAAATGTACAAGGAGAAAGTCAAGAGATGGCACGATCGAGGTCTAGTGCTTAAATCATTTATGTCGGGGAAATAATTTCTTTTGTTCAACTCTCGTCTCCGTCTTTTTCCTAGAAAGTAAAAGTCAAAATGGTCAGGGCCGTTTATTGTCTAAATAATGTTTTCACATGGAGCGGTGGAAATTTTTTAGAATGATCCGGCCCAAGCATTCAAGATAAATGGTCAGAGGTTGAAGCATTACTATGGTGACACGGTAAACCGTGAGGTCGTTAGTGTCGTTCTATTGTCCATTTGATCTCGAGATTCTACGTCGAGCTAGCGACGTAAAAGAAGCGCTTCTTGGGAGGCAACCCAATTTTGTTGTACACTCGTAGGTAGAGGATGCAAGAAAAAAGGATAAAAACACAAAAAAATCAGAAAAATAAGAAAATTCAGGGCCAACTCCAGTGACCAAGTGCGGCCTCGCTGATCCAGCGCGCGGCCACGCTCGTGCCGATTTTCCAGAGAGTGAGCGCGCCCGTGCCGTCCTAGCAGGCACCCGCGCCGGGTCCCTGTTCAAAAAAAAATAAAACAGCAGTTTTAAGAGAAAATCAGGATTTTTAATCAAAAATCAATTCCAAACTGATTTTTACTCTTCCACATCCCATAATTCCCTCTCCAAATCAAACCCATTATTCCCACGATTCCCATAATCAATTCCAACTTCTATTCCTTATCAAATTCTAATCCTTATCAATTAAAGTATATGCGAAGGGGGTTTTGGATATGAAGGATTTTATCTGATTCTGAAATGAAGTAACGCTGCAAGGGGTTTTGGGCTTGAGTAGGTAACCAAAATCGACCTAGCCCCAAATTTGTATTATAAATTTTTATGAATTGACTTGTCAGGGCATATGTTCAAATTGAATTCGCAGACGCACATGAATACATGCAAGATCTCATATTATTACGAGAAAAGTTATCTTTTGTAATAATTATTTGGACCCCTAGTATTTATAAGATTGGATTTTTTAATAATATTTTGTAGTAGAGGGTTGTTTGGTTGAAATAATAATTATTTGTTCTTTTTTATTATCTCATTTTGAAACAAATAATAATTTTTCCATAAATACATATTATTACGGTACAATTACAGTCAATAATTTCATATACGACATAATTTTTTTCGTATTTCGATTTATCTTTTTCGTACACAAACACGTAATTGTAATTAAATAAATAAATTAAGAGGCGGTTTTGAATTTACCTTTGTTACACGACATGAACAGATATAAATTGACATAAATACATATTTAAAGAAATATTTTAAAATTATTTAAATATATTTTATAAATGTATATTGTATTTATATTTTTTATAAAAAAATAGAAAAAAATTCAAATTCAAAAATTTGACAACACTTATAACTTATTGACTTAAACTCAATTAATAAAAGTACTCCTAACAAAAAAAATATATTGAAAAAGAAAAATCATTATTTTGTAAAAATGTTAAAAACAAAAGAAGAAGCTATTGATTAATTTATAAATTAGATTTGAATGAGACCTTTGATGATTTTCGCTTGCGACTCAACTGGAGGAACCTAAATATGGAAGCGAACGAGGGCTTGTCGTGCATTTGACAAACTCACCACACATATTTCAAGTAAAATGTGTCACGTGCACATACGAGTAATGTAACTTATAGAATTTCCTTTTAGCTTCCCATTCTGCTAGTAATAAAAAGATATGCAAAAACTCTTACCCATGTCTCCATATTTTTTTAAATTATTTGTTGGAGTTGTTCGATTATAACTTGAGGCGCTACTTCAATGGCTCGATCTGAAAGACGACCGTCTCAACAAGTTTTAGTACCATATCTTCCAAAACCAAGTTGTATACCGTCTTGTTTGCAACCTCTACTATATCCTCGTTTACGATATATATGTATATGTATATATATGTATATGATATTTTGTTCATTTCGAATAGGGCGACCTTTTTTTAGTAAATGAAATCCATATACGGGGTCAGAGGATTTGGTCATCACGATGAAACCTCAATCCAAGATAAATTATTTAATCAATAAACAAATGTCAGCAGAAGATATTTAACATCTATGACCCCAAACTAATCCAAGATCTTTTAAGATTACAGTTCTAGAAACAAGAATTCCAAATTCAATAAATACATTTTTCACTTTCTTTTAAAATAATTCTCAATTCAATACCAAACCCACTAGTATAACTTTGAAAATAAGTACACTAGTCCCAACTATAAAATAACATAATATATAATATAGTATAATATAATATAATATAATATAATATAATATAAACAACTTTACATAACAGAACTTACAATAGTCTGCAAACCCTGGACCAACCACCTTCCAAAAGCTTCTTCATTGCTTCCTCGAATTACACGGCTAAATGTATATAATTTTTGTTTGTTTCAAGTAGGGCGACCTTTTTTAAGAAAATGAAATCCATACTTTGACAAATGAGATTTTATAACAAGTAGAGACTTCTGCAGGAGCATAATCGATTTTATGGTTAAATACATTACGATATATATTTTCATACTTTTCATATTTAGTTCTAACTATTTTTTGCACCCTTTAATCGACCTGAACAACATTAGCACATATAAGGATCCCCTCCACCCTTTTTCATTACTAATGGAATATCATTCATTATTTTACTAAAATTGGAACGCAGTGATTTTGTTTTATTTCAAGGTTAAAAACAAATATATTGAGTAACAGGATAAGTACTTTTTTGAACAGGTTTTATTTTTACGGACTCAATTAAGGTCCCTCGGGAACGGAATGCTACCATTTTTCTATGTTAGCCAAATTGTCTGGATGGGATGAGACTAAAAATTTAATCGAAATTATAATATTTAAATAATGTTTTGGTCAAAATTATATAAAACATGAAAAAAAATTACACGACATGCAAGTACATGTACACGAACGAATTCTTAAGTAGTCATGGATTTAGTATTCATTTAAACTAAACACGAAAGTACAAGAAGACGTGAAAGAATATAAAATGAACAAATTGTCAAGTTTAAGTACAAATCATCGTTCAACAAAATAAAAAAATGAATTGACACTAGTACTAAAACATGAAAACTCCATTCAAATAAAAATGATTTTGAAGTGAAATTAAAAAATTAAAAATAGTTCAATTTAAATGTTTCAATTTCGATAAAATATTCTAACTAAATTGATTAAAACCGGACATGTTAATAAAATAAATAAATAAATATTATTCATATTTTATATAACTATTTGCTATTGCATTTTTAGGAACAGGAGATATATGATTCTTGTTCCAATTTTATCCGAAAAATAAGCCGAATGCATTTTAGATAGGGTCGTAGAAAGGGAGGGAGGGAGGGAGGTTCTTGTTGTTTCCACTTTTTCTCAAAGTTATTCCTCACCAGTCCTCACACTAGCACTCCCGCATAATACTTGGTTCTTGGTACATGATTGACAAAAATTCAATCTATGTTCCACGTTCTTTCATAATAGAAAAAGCAATCCTCCTTTCTTTTTATCTTTCAAAGCTTGTCTATGCACGGTTTTATCATCGTAAAATCGAAAATGAGTGTTTAACATGCGGAGGATTGCCATCAAAATTTGAGTAGAATCATAGTATTTCTTAACTTCTTTGGGCACAACCTGTTGTAGAAACATTGCTAGTTTCTTGGCAAAGGTATATGATAATGTTATTGAATATAATGCAAATGCAAATTGTTCTCTGAAAAACGATACTGTCACTTTATTTGCATAGGTACATATAGGAAGATTAAAGCTGATCAACGAGATGTGCACCAAGGAATTATCATCATAAATATTTAGTTTAATAGCGTGATTAGTAAATTAACGACATAAGATCAGTTAAACTTGTAGTATTCAACTCCCCTTCTTCCAAAAACAGCTCTGCTCCTGTCTTCCCATCCAATCTTATAAGGATTCAATTCATTAAGAAGTGGATGTGGATTTTCACTCATCCATAAAAACCAGATCCTAACTACTAAACTTATACATTTATAAATTATTAATATATATAAATAAAATTTAACTATAATCAATTAAACTTATAAGGATTCGATTCATTAAGAAGTGAATGTGAAAGTGTTCATGGACGACTTCTCAGTCTTTGGCGATTCATTTGATGAGTGCTTGCAAAATCTTGGACACGTTCTCAAGAGGTGTGTTGAGACCAATCTGGTTCTCAATTGGGAGAAATGTCACTTTATGGTGCGACAAGGCATTATTCTTAGGCACAAGGTTTCTAGTAAGGGTCTTGAGGTGGATAAGGCCAACGTGGGGGTCATTGAGAATCTTCCTCCACCTAATTCTGTTAAGGGAATTCGTAGTTTTCTTGGTCATGCGAGGTTCTACAAGCGTTTCATCAAAGACTTATCTAAGATTTCGAAGCCATTGTGCAGGTTTTTAGAGAAAGACGTCCCTTTCTGGTTTATGACGAGTGCATCGCAGCTTTCGAGACATTGAAGAGGAGTTTAATCACGGCACCAGTCATAACTGCACCTGATTGGAATAAACCTTTTGAGATGATGTGTGATGCAAGTGACTATGCAGTTGGAGCAGTTCTTGGACAGAGGAAGAACAACATATTTCATGTGGTCTACTATGCTAGTAAGACCCTAAATGGTGCCCAACTGAATTATACTACTACGGAGAAAGAGCTTTTGGCTATTGTCTATGGTTTTGAGAAATTTCGATCTTATTTACTTAGGACTAAGGTGACAGTTTTCACTTATCACGTTGTAATTCGATATCTCGTCTCAAAGAAGGACTTGAAGCCTAGATTGATTAGATGGGTTCTTTTGCTTCAAGAACTTGAACTAGAGATCAAGGACAGAGAAGGAACTGAAAATCAAGTCGCTGATCATATCTCGCGTTTAGAAAATCATAATGCTACTTCATTGGAGAAGACATTGATAAATGAGTCTTTTCCCGACGAGCAGCTTTTGGAGTGCAAGAAGAAGAACCGTGGTTTGTAGACATTGTGAACTACCTTGTGAGTAATATCATGCCTCCTGACTTATCTTACGCTCAAAGGAAGAAGTTTCTACATGAAGTAAAGTGGTATGTGTGGGATGAGCCATTTATTTTTTGACAAAGAGCTGACCAAACCATCAGGAGATATATTCCCTACATCGAAACGGGGGGATCTTGCGAGATTGCCACTTAACAGCTTATGGAGGACATTATGGAGGAGAAAAGGTAGCAGCTCGTGTTCTTCAAGCAGGTTTCCTTTGGCCGACATTATTTAAAGATGCTCATCAGTTCGTTTTGAAATGTGATCGATGTCAACGGGTGGGTAATATGTCTAAAAGGGATGAGATGCCTCTTAATGTGCTTCTCGAGGTTGAAGTCTTCGATGTTTGGGGAATTGACTTCATGGGGCCATTTGTCTCATCTTGTAACAATCAGTATATCTTGTTGGCGGTTGATTACGTGTCGAAATGGGTTGAAGTTAAGGTGTTGTCAAAGAACGATGCGAAAGTGGTGCTTAATTTTCTTCATAAGCAGATATTCACAAGGTTTGGAACTCCAAGAGTCATAACCAGTGATGAGGGGTCGCATTTTTGTAATCACAAGTTCACTGCTATGATGAAAAGGTATTATGTGAATCATCGCATTGCTACAGCTTATCATCCTCATACGAATGGTCAAGCTGGGGTATATAACAGAGAGATCAATCGCATTTTGGAAAAACTTGTATGTCCATCAAGGAAATATTGGTCTTTGAAGCTTGATGAAGTTGTTTGGGCTTATAGAATAGCTTACAAAACTCCTTTGGGAATGTCGTCGTTCCAGTTGGTTTATGGTAAAGGGTGTCATTTACTTGTGGTTCTCGAGCATAAAGCATACTGGGCTTTGAAGAAGTTGAATCTGGATTTGGATGCGGCTGGAAAGAAGAGGATGCTTCAATTGAATGAACTCGACGAGTTTCGACTTCAAGCTTATGAGATTAACAAAATGTACAAGGAGAAAGTCAAGAGGTGGCACGATCGAGGTCTAGTGCTTAAATCATTTGTGTCGGGGAAATAATTTCTTTTGTTCAACTCTCGTCTCCGTCTTTTTCCTAGAAAGTAGAACTCAAAATGGTCAGGGCCGTTTATTGTCTAAACAATATTTTCACATGGAGCGGTGGAAATTTTTTAGAATGATCCGGCCCAAGCATTCAAGGTAAATGGTCAGAGGTTGAAGCATTACTATGGTGACACGGTAAACCGCGAGGTGGTTAGTGTCGTTATATTGTCCATTTGATCTCGAGATTCTACGTCGAGCTAGCGACGTAAAAGAAGCGCTTCTTGGGAGGCAACCCAATTTTGTTGTACATTCGTAGGTAGAAGATGCAAGAAAAAAGGATAAAAACACAAAAAAATCAGAAAAAGAAGAAAATTCAGGGCCAACTCCAGTGACCAAGTGCGGCCTCGCTGATCCAGCGTGCGGCCACGCTCGTGCCGATTTTCCAGAGAGTGAGCGCACCCGCGCCGTCCTAGCAGGTACCCGTGCCGGGTCCCTGTTCGAAAAAAAGTAAAACAGCAGTTTTAAGAGAAAATCAGGATTTCTAATCAAAAATCAATTCCAAACTGATTTTTACTCTTCCACATCCCATAATTCCCATTATTCTCACGATTCCCATAATCAATTCCAACTGCTATACCTTATCAAATTCTAATCCTTATCAATTACAGTATATGCGAAGAGGGGTTTTAGATATGAAGGAATTTATCTGATTCTGAAATGAAGTAACGCTGCAAGGGGTTTTGGGCTTGAGTAGGTAACCAAAATCGACCTAACCCCAAATTTGTATTATAAATTTTTATGAATTGACTTGTCAGGACATATGTTCAAATTGAATTCGCAGACGCACATGAATACATGCAAGATCTCATATTATTATGAGAAAAGTTATCTTTTGTAATAATTATCTGGACCCCTAGTATTTATAAGATTGGACTTTTTAATAATATTTTGGACCCCTACTATTTTGTAGTAGAGGGTTGTTTGGTTGAAATAATAATTGTTTGTTCTTTTTTATTATCTCATTTTGAAACAAATAATAATTTTTCCATAAATACATATTATTACGGTACAATTACAGTCAACAATTTCATATACGACATAATTTTTTTCGTATTTCGGTTTATCTTTTTCGTACACAAACACGTAATTGTAATTAAATAAATAAATTAAGAGGCTGTTTTGAATTTACCTTTATTACACGACATGAACAGATATAAATTGACATAAATACATATTTAAAGAAATATTTTAAAATTATTTAAATATATTTTATAAATGTATATTGTATTTATAATTTTTATAAAAAAATAGAAAAAAATTCAAATTCAAAAATTTGACAACACTTATAACTTATTGACTTAAACTCAATTAATAAAAGTACTACTAACAAAAAAAATATATTGAAAAAGAAAAATCATTATTTTGTGAAAATGTTAAAAACAAAAGAAGAAGCTATTGATTAATTTATAAATTAGATTTGAATGAGACCTTTGCTGATTTTCGCTTGCGACTCAACTGGAGGAACCTAAATATGGAAGCGAACGAGGGCCTGTCGTGCATTTGACAAACTCGCCACACATATTTCAAGTAAAATGTGTCACGTGCACATACGAGTAATGTAACTTATAGAATTTCCTTTTGGCTTCCCATCTGCTAGTAATAAAAAGATATGCGAAAACTCTTACCCATGTCTCCATATTTTTTTAAATTATTTGCTGGAGTTGTTCGATTACAACTTGAGGCGCTATTTCAATGGCTTGATCTGAAAGTCGACCGTCTCTACAAGTTTTAGTACCATATCTTCCAAAACCAAGTTGTATACCGTCTTGTTTGCAACCTCTACTATATCCTCGTTTACGATATATATGTATATGTATATATATGTATATAATATTTTGTTCATTTCGAATAGGGCGACCTTTTTTTAGTAAATGAAATCCATATACGGGGTCAGAGGATTTGGTCATCACGATGAAACCTCAATCCAAGATAAATTATTTAATCAATAAACAAATGTCAGCAGAAGATATTTAACATCTATGACCCCAAACTAATCCAAGATCTTTTAAGATTACAGTTCTAGAAACAAGAATTCCAAATTCAATAGATACATTTTTCACTTTCTTTTAAAATAATTCTCAATTCAATACCAAACCCACTAGTATAACTTTGAAAAGAAGTACACTAGTCCCAACTATAAAATAACATAATATATAATATAATATAATATAATATAATATAATATAATATAATATAATATAATATAATATAATATAATATAAACAACTTTACATAAGAGAACTTACACTAGTCCGCAAACCCTGAACCAACCACCTTCCAAAAGCTTCTTCATTGCTTCCTCGAATTACACGGCTAAATATATATAATATTTTGTTCGTTTCGAGTAGGGCGACCTTTTTTAAGAAAATGAAATCCATACTTTGACAAATGAGATTTTATAACAAGTACACACTTCTGCAGGAGCATAATCGATTTTATGGTTAAATACATTACGAGATATTTTTTCATAATTTTCATATTTAGTACTAACTATTTTTTGCACCCTTTAATCGACCTGAACAACATATACACATATAAGGATCCCCTCCACCCTTTTTCATTACTAATGGAATATCATTCATTATTTTACTAAAATTAGAACGCAGTGATTTTGTTTTATTTCAAGGTTAAAAACAAATATATTGAGTAACACGAGAAGTACTTTGTTGAACAGGTTTTATTTTTACGGACTCAATTAAGGTCCCTCGGGAACGGAATGCTGCCCTTTTTCTATGTTAGCCAAATAGTCTGGATGGGATGAGACTAAAAATTTAATCGAAATTATAATATTTAAACAATGTTTTAGTCAAAATTACATAAAATATGACACAAAATTACACGACATGCAGGTACATGTACACAAACGAATTCTTAACTAGTGATGGATTTAGTATTCATTTAAACTAAACACGAAAGTACAAGAAGACGTGAAAGAATATAAAATGAACAAATTATCAGGTTTAAGTAAAAATCATCGTTCAACAAAATAAAAAATGAATTGACACTAGTACTAAAACATAAAAACTCCATTCAAATAAAAATGATTTTGAACTAAAATTAAAAAATTAAAAATATTTCAATTTAAATGTTTCAATTTCGATAAAATATTCCACCTAAATTGATTAAAATCGAACATGTTAATAATATAAATAAATAAATATTATTCATATTTTATATAACTATTTGCTATTGCATTTTTAGGAACAGGAGATATATGATTCTTGTTCCAATTTTATCCGAAAAATAAGCGACTGCATTTTAGATAGGGTCATAGTGAGGGAGGGATGGAGGGAGGGAGGTTCTTGTTGTTTCCACTTTCTCTCAAAGTTATTCCTCACCAGTCCTCACACTAGAACTCCACCACAATACTTGGTACTTGGTTCTTGATTGACATAAGTTCAATCTATGTTCCGTGTTCTTTCATAACAGTAAAAGCAATCCTCCTTTCTTTTTATCTTTCAAAGCTTGTCTATTCACGGTTTTATCATCGTAAAATCAAAAATGAGTGTTTAACATGCTGAGGATTGCCATCAAAATTTGAGTAGAATCATAGTATTTCTTAACTTCTTTGGGCACAACCTATTGTAGAAACATTGCTAGTTTCTTGGCTAAGGTATATGATAATGTTATTGAATAGAATGCAAATGCAACTTGTTCTCTGAAAAATGGTACTGTCACTTTATTTGCATAGGTACACAAAGGAAGATTTAAGCTGATCAACGAGATGTGCACCAAGGAATTATCATCATAAATATTCAGTCTAATAGCGTGATTAGTAAAATAACGACATAAGATTCTTCTAAAAACAGCTCTGCTCCCATCTTCCCATCCAATCTTATAAGGATTCGATTCATTAAGAAGTGGATGTGGATTTTCACTCGTCCATAAAAACCAGATCCTAACTACTAAACTTATACATTTATAAATTATTAATATATATAAATAAAATTTAAATATAATCAATTAATAAAATTAATTTATATGTATTAATATTCTAATTTTTCAAGTTATTTTATTTTATTTTCAAAGTAACTATTATTTCATCATATTAAAATTTCTTCTACACACCACATTTTATCATATTATAATGAGTGAATCATGTGTGTCAGAAATTATTTTCATACATAATATTTTATTTATTCACAATTCACAACATTTTTTATTTTAATTTTTAAAAACGACTTATATAATTAATTCATATATTTCTTAAATTTCAATGTTTTACTTTTAATAATTTATTTTATAATTATTTTAAACTGAATTATTTTCACATATTTTCAAATTTTTATTTTCACAACATTTCTGACTTAAAATAGTTTTATGTGCTTAAGTTTTTTTATTATTGAACCATGTTAAATTAAAATTTTTCATCTCAAAAAATTTAAATGGATTCGGAGGTCCGATCCGATAATCGGAGATCCTAATGAATTTGGATATAAATTATGTTATTAAAAATCTGAAATTGATCTGATCTCAATCCAATCCAACAAATTTAAATAAATATGAATTTAATTAAATCCGATCCAAATTTGAACATCAGCACAAGGATAACTTACTCCCATTCACATTGTATATCTCCTAAAAGGCACTTACGCTTCAATTCAACAGAAATGGAATGAAATTTTATCATGTTTTACTAAAATTGCACCAAAATTTCCATCATATTTTAGCCAATATTATTGTATGGTAATAATTCTATCCCCAAAAACTTATGTATTCATGATTATATCTTCCTATAACGAGGTGTTAGCATAATTTTCGGCAATTGAACCTTCCTCCAACAAAAAATCCTTTTAGGCCATTTTATTAAATGAAAAATAGATTATTCCCATTATTTGATACATTGACGTCTTATGGATCGTAATATCTTAAAAATCTTATGCAAATCATGTTTTCCGGTAAGAAAAATATATTTAAAAGGAAATTACAATACCGAATTTTGACACGTAAGTCACAGCAAAAAAATTAGTCAAAACGGACACTGCTAAATAATTAGCTTATATGTAGATATTGTCGAATTATTTTTTCATGTGAATTTTAAGGAAATTTTCACTAGATTAAGTAAAATGAGAGTGGTGGTGACAACCGGCAGAATAACAAATTCGCTACAATAAGTATTTAATAATAAAATTTATTGGCTTAATTTGAATTAAAAATGTGCAATAGCATTAATATTACTAATATCCATACATTAAGAAATAAGATTTTTGTAACTCCCGAATCATTGATATTGTCACAGGTACAATATGTTTAATTTCCTTAAAACAGATAAGGAGGTTATAATTGTTGCCAGCTTTCAGTGTAAATGCCAAGCCTCTTATAAATAGCAAATGATTTTACACTATAAATCAGAGCTTCAACATGCATAAACATTGCTCCATTGGCTTTTCTTTTGGTTTCCGTTCTTGATAGCTTGTTTAGAGATGGAAAAAAAGCCCAGCATTGGTCACCAAAAGATCAAGATTGCGAAAATAGAGCGTAAGAATCACCTGTAAGTTACCTTCTCCAAACGTCGATCTGGCCTTTTTAAGAAGGCGAGTGAGCTCCGTATACTTTGTGGAGTTGGGATTGTCGTTGTATTCCAAGCGTTTTGGTATGAGGGAAAAGCTTAGTCCGAGATATGTTGGACCTTTTGAGGTTTTGGTATCGTAGAGAGTTGCGTTGTCGCCACAACTATCTCATGTGCATAATGTGTTTCATGTGTCTGTTTTGAGGGGCTATAAATATCATCCATTACACGTAGTTTAGTATCCATTGAATAAGATTAGAGAAGATCTTTCTTGTGAGGAAGAAGCTTGAGAGGAGCGAATTTTGAGGAAGAACGTCATTCCGTTTATGAAAATTTTGTGGAAAAATCATCCGGAGAGAGAGTCTACTTGGGAATTAGAAGAATCTATTTGTGAGAAATATCCGTATTTATTCGATTCAGGTACGAGTTTTTAGTTTTGCTTAATTCCGGGGACGGAATCGTATTTAAGGGGGGTATATATGTAATATACGAGAATTTAATAATAATAATAATAATAATAATAATAATAATAATAATAATAATAATAAGATTTGAATTAAAATTAAAATAAGTGATTTTAATTCATTTGTTAAATAGCATAGAAATAAAAGTAATAGTAATTAGTTGTTATAATTCTAATTCTAATAGGTAGAGGATACCTTGTGTAATAATATATATATATATATCAACACATGGGCATTCTTAATTTACGCAAGCAAAGGAAAAGAGAAGAAAAATCTTAGAAGAGCAGGCGGATAAAGATTTAGAGGAAAAAGAGTCATCGAGCCTTGTAGTAGTTTTTTTGTTTGTTTTCATTGAATAAGGTAACTCTTTATTGCCTGTTATTATAATTAGTCATATAGCTAAGCACTTTGCATGTGACCTTGTCAATTGTTGACAGAGCACACACAACACACAAATTTAGTAATAAAGTGTATGGCCATCCTTGTTTCTTTGTTGTTAAATCACGTCATTAGTGTCAAGTGCGAATTATATTATTTATTTATACATATGTTTAATCCACAAGATCTGCTGCTTTCATTCCAATTTTCATGTTACTTTAATTATTAAGTTAGATTATGCATATGTGAGCTTTTATTTAATTGAGGTTGATTAAGCTATGATAGTGTGGCAACTGGATGATTCAAGTTATTTAAATTATTTATATAAAATTAAAATTTTGTGAGGGTTTTTCACTACTTCAATATACTTATTTATTAGTTATAATTTAAATTGATTTTATGTATGCCACTTACGATTAAAACAATTTAATTGGTGTACATGTACTTAGTCCAATTATACTAGTGAGTCCAATTATACTAGTGTCATAATTTATAATTAATTATTTAATAAAGGTGAACAATGGTAGTTAATTTGGAATCTAACTATTTTAAGTATATGTATTATTAAATTAGTAAGCAGTGTGGTAGTTAGGTGCATTCGTTTAAACAAATTGTATAATTATAAATGTAATAATGACATGACATTTGGTCTCTTTAGTGTTAAATTCGAGGACATGTAATGTACTGATTCGGAGCCGAATAGTTGTGTATTGATAAAAAAATCATTTTTGAATAAATTAAGAAGCAACAAACATTAATTATAAATTTTAATTTTGTAATTAGATCACGGGTCGGGGATTTAGCACATCATTTGCAGATTTTGATATTACTTTAGTTGCGATATTCGAGGTACGGATTATGTCCCTTTTTTATTCACCGTTACACCTCTTGTCCATTATATTTATTTGATTCATTCTGTTCTACTTTCTGTTCATATCCGTTAATATTTGCTTTGACCGTTTTAATTTCCGAAAATTATTTTAAAATTTGATTTTGAAAATTTAGATATCTGTGTATGCGGTTTTCAAAAATTATTTATGACACTCACCTGCTTTGGAAATTTGTATCATTTTTCTCATGTGATTTTTAAATTTTGCGAGAATATTTTCATTTTGAACCCTTAGTGTGATTTAGGGTATACCGAGTTAACAGGAGTACTACAGCCATGTCATTGCGGTACCAGTGACATGACACTTCCGTGACACTGTGATTGGTTATGGCGTATCCTTCTGTTAGCTCTTGGGAGGAGCGTTTGGCCATTTTGATATTTGTTCAGGATACGTGGCTGCACCCAGAATTTGATTTGTGATTTAATTTATGGTGACGTTGTATATTTCGTACACGTTATCCATTCTGTTGTACATATTAGGTACCCTATGATGTGTGTATTTGTATCCGTTCTGATTTCGGTATGAAATATCATAACCCAAAATTATTGTTTTATTATAAGCTGTGAAATATTTATTTCTGATTTTCTATTTTATAAATTGTATTCCAAATCTGTACTGGACGTTTGGCTCATGCCGTATTTTTTTTCGGTAGGTGCATAGGGGAAATCTTGGACTGTGCTATGGAGAGCAACCCCATTTATTGATTAGAATTTTTGACTTTATCAATATCGGACTTAATTATTTATTTAGAGATTTCAACATTCATATTTTTGGTTTAGACAGTTTGTAGATTTAATATTATTTTTGGAGATTTTATACTGTTTATTTATTGTTTAGAAATATATTAGTGCTCTGTTTGCAGGTTTATGATAGGTAATACCTCCTTCTAATTTTTAAGAAGGGGTGTTACAAATTGGTAGTAATCAACTCCCGTTCTTCCAAAAACAGGTCTGCTCCCACCTTCCCATCTAGAGCTGCAAACGAACAGAACCGATCCGAATTCTGTCCGAGTCGAGCCGAGCATAATTTTTTTTTAATGAACCGAGCCGAGCTGAGTTTAAAAACCCAGCCGAAAAAAAATATTTACGATCGGCTCGTTTATAAAGGAGCCGAGCCGGACACGAGTTTGCTCACGAATAACCGAGCCGAGCCGAACTCGAGCCGAGTCGAGTTGTTCACTAATAGTTCGCATATATTTTTTAATCGACCAAGCTTAAGGTATAATTTATAATTTTATAAGTTTTATGGAGATCAAATACTAATTTCATCTTACAATTATATACTCACACTTACACTCTACACTTATCAATTTTTTTCACTAGTCGAGTTTTAAGAACAAAATCATTTTTATTTTAAATTAATGAGACATTCATAACATTAGAAATTATACAATACTTTTAAATTGTCGATGTCGATTGTCAAAGATTTAGTAATTTTTTATATTTCAGTTAAATTGTTTTAGATTAGAAACGAGATATAAAATAAAATAAAGGAAGTAAGCCCATTTAAGTGGTTGAGAAATAAAATTATTAAAAATTATCTTATGTTTTTCTTAAAAATATTATAATTTATTTTAAGAACTCACTATTTTAATTTATTTGAAATTGTAATTTTGGTCGATTTTATCATAGACACCTCTAATAAAAGTGTGAGGTGATATTTAGTGTTAAGTTTAATTAAAAATTGTTTGTTAAAGTAATCAAGCTCTAGTGCTATGTCTGAAATTAATTAAATTATTTATTGTTAAAATATATATTAAATTTTTATTAAATTAATTATTATACTTTAAAATTAGTATTAAATTTTAATTAAAAAAATTTAAAATCTTTATAAAAGTGATTAGTAAATATTTATTACTCCCTCAGTTCCTTCCAATTGTTTACATTTCTGGGGAAGTGTCCGGCACGCATTTTAAGGTGCATAAAAAGTATAGTTATGTAACTTATTTTTACAATTTTTTTTTTGAATAAAAGTTGAATGTTTTAATTTTTATTCAGAAAAATAAAATTGTAAAAAAAATTACAGAACTATACTTTATATGCACCTTAAAATGCGTGTCGGACACTCTCTAAAAAATATAAACGATTGAAAGGCACGGAGGGAGTATATATTATATTTAAAAAATTTATCTGAGCCGAGTTACCGAGTTCGAGCCGAGTCCGAGCTAAACGAGCCGAGTCCGAGCCGAATATTAAAAAACTCGGCTCGGCTCGTTTAATTATCTGAGCTTATTTTTTTGTTCGCGATCGGCTCGTTTAAGAAAACGAGTCTAGCCAAGTTCACTTAAGCGAACCGATCCCGATTTTTGTTCACGAACGGCTCTGTTCATTTGCAGCTCTATTCCCCTCCAATCTTACAAGGATTCGATTCATTAAGAAGTGGATATGGATTTTCACTCGTCGATAAAAACCACATCCGAACTACTAAACTTATACATTTATAAATTATTTATATATATAAATAAAATTTAACTATAATCAATTAATAAAATTAATTTATACGTATTGGTATTCTAATTTTATAAGTTATTTTATTGTATTTTCACATTAACTATTATTTCATCACATTAAAATTTCTTGTACACACCACATGTTATCATATTCAAATGAGTGAATCATGTATGTCACAAATTATTTTTATACATAATATTTTAGTTATTCACAATTCACAACATTTTTTTTATTTTAATTTTTAAAATTGACATATGTAATTAATTCATATATTTCTGAAATTACAATGTTTTACTTTTATGTATTTATTTTATAATTATTTTAAACTGAACTATTTTCACATATTTTCAAAAAGAAATTATTTTCACAACACCTCTAACTTAAAATAGTTTCTTGTGCTTTAGTTTTTTTTATTATTTAACCATGTTAAATTAAAATTATTCATCTCAAAAAATTTAAATGGATCCAGTGGTCCGATCCGATAATCGAAGATCCTAATGAATTTGTTTATGAATTACGCTATTAAAAATCTGAAATTGATCCGATCTCAATCCAATCCAATAAATTTAAATGAATATGAATATGAATTTAATCAAATCCAATCCACATTTGAACACCAGCACAAGGATAACTTAGTCTGGTTTGCATTGTATATCTCCTAAAAAGGCACTTAAGCTTCAATTCGACGGAAATGGAATGAAATTTTATCATGTTTTACTAAAATTGCAGCAAAATTTTCATCCTATTTTAGCCAATATTATTGTATGGTAATAATTCTATTTTAAATGAAAAATAGATTATGCCCATTATTTGATACGTTGACGTCTTACGGATCGTAATATCTTAAAAATTTTATGCAAATCATGCTTTCCGGTAAGAAAAATATATTTAAAAGGAAATTACAATAGCGAATTTTGACACCTAATTCACAGAAAAAAATTTAGTCAAAACGGACACTGCTAAATAACTTATACTTAGATATTGTCAAATTATTTTTTCATGTGAATTTTAAGGTATTTTTCACTAGATTAAGTAAAATGAGAATGGTGGCTACAACCAGCAGAATAACAAATTCGCTACAATAAGTATTTAATAACAAAATTTATTGGCTTAATTTGATTTAAAAATGTGCAATAACATGAATATTAGTAATATCCATACATTAAGTTTTGTAACTCCCCAATCATTGATATTGTCACAGGAACAATATGTTTGATTCCCTTAACACAGATTAGGAGATTATAATTTTTGCCAGCTTTCAGTGTTAATGCCAAGCCTCTTATAAATACCAAATGATTTTACTCTACAAATCAGAGCTTCAACATACATAAACATTGCTCCATTTGCTTTTCTTTTGGTTTCTGTTCTTGATAGCTTGTTTAGAGATGGCCAAAAAGTTCAGCATTGGCCGCCAAAAGATCAAGATTGCGAAAATAGAGGGTAAGAATTACCTGCAAGTTACCTTCTCAAACGTTGATCAGGCCTTTTTAAGAAGGCAAGTGAGCTCTGTACACTTTGTGGAGTTGAGATTGCCATTATAGTCTTTTCTCCAGCTGGAAAAGTGTTCTCCTTTGGACATCCAAATGTTGAAGGTATAATTGATAGGTTTTTTAGTCGCAATCCTCCACCTTCAAACTCAAGCACTCTCCATCTCCTTGAAGCTCATCGTAGTATGACTGTTTGCGAGCTGAACTTCCATCTCACACAAATTTTCAATGAACTAGAGGGTGAGAGGAAGAAAGGAGAGGCACTTGATGACATGAGGCAAGCTAGCCAGAGCCAGTTTTGGTGGGAATCTCCGGTCGAAAAGATGGGATTTGATGAGCTTCAACAATTGAAGGACTGCATGGAAGCGTTGAAGAAAAATGTGAACAATCAAGCTAATAGCATCTTGATTGAGAATGCAAATTCTAATTTGCCACCTTTTGGTTTTAATGGACACAGGGCCTTTAATCAGTTTGAAGCTAAGCCTAATCAGATTGATCCTGCTTCTCATGTCCCTGGTTACGGATATGGTAATGGTTATTTTGGACTGAGCAACTTTGCTGCGTAATCTGAGCTTGTTTCTTGCTAGACAGTTCTGAGTCTCCATTTTGATTGATGCTGTGTGGCTTTGCCGGAAAAGAAAGTTCATTTTTCTATCTATTGGTTAAAGTTGTAACTTAAATTTGACAAACAGTTTGATCTGAAGTTTATTCTGAGGTTGTAATGGATATTGTTTTTTGAAAATGGTCAGCTGCATATGTCTAAATATTCTTTAAGCTTAAAATGTCAATTACTATTGAAAAGTTATCAAAAAAGAGAGCCCTGTGGGCATCATTCGTTTCAAATAGCCATCATCAACTAACATAAGCACTGAGAGTTGGATGAACGCGTAACTTATAATCTTGTTTTTCATATCAAAACAAGTTATATTGGGAAAAAAAATTACCAACTTTTTTTTGAAATATTAATAAAAAAGAAGAAGCAATTGATTAATCTATAAATTAGATTTGAAAGATGAACTTTGACTTGCGACTCAAGGAACTGGATCTCGAAGCGAACGGGGTTTTGTGGTGCATTTGACAAACTCAGATTACAAATTTAAATAGGATATTAACATCTACCAGCCCCCACTATATCTACCTTTACTATATATATTATATTTTGTTCGTTTCGGATATAGCATGACTTTTTTTGTAGTGTATAAAATTCACACATTAACACTCGAGATCTTGTAATGAGTAGATACTTCCACAAAAGTATAATCGATTTTCTCATTAAATACAGTACGCGATATTTTTCTATACTTTTCGCATTCAATTCTAGCTATTTTCGCACCCTTTAATCGATCTAATCAACATATATACATATAACTCTCCCACCCCTTTTCATTACTAATGGATTATCCTTACTATTTTATTTTACTAAAAATGCAATGATCTTATTTTGTTTCTCGGTTTAAAACATATGTCTTTAGTTACATGAGAAGTATTTTTCTAAACATATTTTATCTTTACTGACTCAATTAAGATCCCTCGGGAATAAAATCTTACCCTTTTTCTATGTTAGCCAAACAGCCAGCCAGATGGAACGAGATTAAAATTTTTAATATTAAAAAAAATGTTTCATTTAAAATTACACAAAATATGACACGAAATTATGATATGAATGTACATAACATGAAACGAATTTTTAACTAGCCATGTTTTGGTTTACTATTCATTTAAATTAAACATAAAAGTTTCCTGATTTGAAAGTATATAAAACAAACGAATTGTCGGGTTTAACTAAGTATATACGAATTGGGGGGTTTAAGGTAAAAAGGTCTGAGCTTTAGTGGCTCTGAGGTATAGAGCATGGGTGTGTATGTACAGTATATGCGAAGAGGGGATTTTGGATATGAAGGAATTTATCTGATTCTGAAATGCAGTAACCGCTGCAAGGGGTTTTGGGCTTGAGTAGGTAACCAAAATCGACCTAACCCAAATTTGTATTATAAATTTTTATGAATTGACTTGTCAGGACATATGTTCAAATTGAATTCGCAGACGCACATGAATGCATGCAAGATCTCATATTATTACGAGAAAAGTTATCTTTTGTTATAATTATTTGGACCCCTAGTATTTATAAGATTGGATTTTTTAATAATATTTTGGACCCCTAATATTTTGTAGTAGAGGGTTGTTTGGTTGAAATAATAATTGTTTGTTCTTTTTTATTGTCTCATTTTGAAACAAATAATAATGTTGCCATAAATACATATTATTACGGTACAATTACAGTCAACAATTTCATATACGACACAATTTTTTTTCGTATTTCGGTTTATCTTTTTCGTACACAAACACGTAATTGTAATTAAATAAATAAATTAAGAGGCGGTTTTGAATTTACCTTTGTTACACCACATGAACAAATATAAATTGACATAAATACATATTTAAAGAAATATTTTAAAATTATTTAAATATATTTTATAAATGTATATTGTATTTATAATTATTATAAAAACAAAATAGAAAAAATTTCAAATTCAAAAAATTGACAACACTTATAACTTATTGACTTAAACTCAATTAATAAAAGTACTCCTAACAAAAAAATTATATTGTAAAAGAAAAATCATTATTTTGTGAAAATGTTAAAAACAAAATAAGAAGCAATTGATTAATTTATAAAGTAGATTTGAATGAGACCTTTGACGATTTTCGCTTGCGACTCAACTGGAGGAACCTAAATATGGAAGCGAACGAGGGCTTGTTGTGCATTTGACAAACTCACCACACATATTTCAAGTAAAATGTGTCACATGCATATACAAGTAACGTAACTCATAGAATTTCCTTTTCGCTTCCCATTCTGCTAGTAATAAAAAGATATGCGATAACTCTTACCCATGTCTCCATATTTTTTTAAATTATTTGCTGGAGTTGTTCGATTATAACTTGAGGCGCTACTTCAATGGCTCGATCTGAAAGACGACCGTCTCTACAAGTTTTAGTACCATATCTTCCAAAACCAAGTTGTATACCGTCTTGTTTGCAACCTCTACTATATCCTCGTTTACGATATATATGTATATGTATATATATATAATATTTTGTTCATTTCGAATAGGGCGACCTTTTTTTAGTACATGAAATCCATATATGGGGTCAGAGGATTTGGTCATCACGATGAAACCTCAATCCAAGATAAATTGTTTAATCAATAAACAAATGTGTGCAAAAGATATTTAACATCTATGACCCCAAACTAATCCAAGATCTTTTAAGATTACAGTTCTAGAAACAAGAATTCCAAATTCAATAAATACATTTTTCACTTTCTTTTAAAATAATTCTCAATTCAATACCAAACCCACTAGTATAACTTCGAAAAGAAGTACACTAGTCCCAACTATAAAATAACATAATATATAATATAATATAATATAATATAATATAATATAATATAATATAAACAACTTTACATAACAGAACTTACACTAGTCCGCAAACCCTGGACCAACCACCTTCCAAAAGCTTCTTCATTGCTTCCTCGAATTACACGGCTAAATATATATAATATTTTGTTCGTTTCGAGTAGGGCGACCTTTTTTAAGAAAATGAAATCCATACTTTGACAAATGAGATTTTGTAACAAGTAGACACTTCTGCAGGAGCATAATCGATTTTATGGTTAAATACATTACGAGATATTTTTTCATACTTTTCATATTTAGTTCTAACTATTTTTTGCACCCTTTAATCGACCTGAACAACATTAACACATATAAGGATCCCCTCCACCCTTTTTCATTACTAATGGAATATCATTCATTATTTTACTAAAATTGGAACGCATTGATTTTGTTTTATTTCAAGGTTAAAAACAAATATATTGAGTAACAGGGGAAGTACTTTGTTGAACAGGTTTTATTTTTACGGACTCAATTAAGGTCCCTCGGGAACGGAATGCTGCCATTTTTCTATGTTAGCCAAATTGTCTGGATGGGATGAGACTAAAAATTTAATCGAAATTATAATATTTAAATAATGTTTTGGTCAAAATTATATAAAATATGACACAAAATTACACGACATGCAGGTACATGTACACGAACGAATTCTTAAGTAGTCATGGATTTAGTATTCATTTAAACTAAACACGAAAGTACAAGAAGACGTGAAAGAATATAAAATGAACAAATTATCAGGTTTAAGTACAAATCATCGTTCAACAAAATAAAAAATGAATTGACACTAGAACTAAAATATGAAAACTCCATTCAAATAAAAATGATTTTGAAGTGAAATTAAAAAATTAAAAATAGTTCAATTTAAATGTTTCAATTTCGATAAAATATTCTAACTAAATTGATTAAAACCGGACCTGTTAGTAATATAAATAAATAAATATTATTCATATTTTATATAACTATTTGCTATTGCATTTTTAGGAATAGGAGATATATGATTCTTGTTCCAATTTTATCCGAAAAATAAGCCGAATGCATTTTAGATAGGGTCGTAGAGAGGGAGGGAGGGAGGGAGGTTCTTGTTATTTCCACTTTTTCTCAAAGTTATTCCGCACCAGTCCTCACACTAGCACTCTCGCATAATACTTGGTGTTTGGTACTTGATTGACAAAAATTCAATCTATGTTCCACGTTCTTTCATAATAGCAAAAGCAATCCTCCTTTCTTTTTATCTTTCAAAGCTTGTCTATGCACGGTTTTATCATCGTAAAATCGAAAATGAGTTTTTAACATGCGGAGGATTGCCATCAAAATTTGAGTAGAATCATAGTATTTCTTAACTTCTTTGGGCACAACTTGTTGTAGAAACATTGCTAGTTTCTTGGCAAAGGTATATGATAATGTTATTGAATATAATACAAATGCAAATTGTTCTCTGAAAAACGATACTGTCACTTTATTTGCATAGGTACATATAGGAAGATTAAAGCTGATCAATGAGATGTGCACCAAGGAATTATCATCATAAATATTTAGTTTAATAGCGTGATTAGTAAATTAACGACATAAGATCAGTTAAACTTGTAGTATTCAACTCCCCTTCTTCCAAAAACATCTCTGCTCCCGTCTTCCCATCCAATCTTATAAGGATTCGATTCATTAAGAAGTGGATGTGGATTTTCACTGGTCCATAAAAACCAGATCCTAACTACTAAACTTATACATTTATAAATTATTAATATATATAAATAAAATTTAACTATAATCAATTAAACTTATAAGGATTCGATTCATTAAGAAGTGAATGTGAAAGTGTTCATGGACGACTTCTCAGTCTTTGGCGATTCATTTGATGAGTGCTTGCAAAATCTTGGACACGTTCTCAAGAGGTGTGTTGAGACCAATCTTGTTCTCAATTGGGAGAAATGTCACTTTATGGTGCGATAGGGCATTATTCTTAGGCACAAGGTTTCCAGTAAGGGTCTTGAGGTGGATAAGGCCAACGTGGGGGTCATTGAGAATCTTCCTCCACCTATTTCTGTTAATGGAATTCGTAGTTTTCTTGGTCATGCGAGGTTCGACAAGGGTTTCATCAAAGGCTTATCTAAGATTTCGAAGCCATTGTGCAGGTTTTTAGAGAAAGACGTCCCTTTCAGGTTTGATGACGAGTGCCTCGTAGCTTTCGAGACATTGAAGAAGAGTTTAATCACGGCACCAGTCATAACTGCACTTGATTGGAATAAACCTTTTGAGATGATGTGCGATGCAAGTGACTATGCAGTTGAAGCAGTTCTTGGACAGAGGAAGAACAACATATTTCATGAGGTCTACTATGCTAGTAAGACCCTAAATGGTGCCCAACTGAATTATACTACTACGGAGAAAGAGCTTTTGGCTATTGTCTATGGTTTTGAGAAATTTCGATCTTATTTACTTAGGACTAAGATGACAGTTTTCACTGATCACGCTGTAATTCGATATCTCGTCTCAAAGAAGGACTTGAAGCCTAGATTGATTAGATGGGTTCTTTTGCTTCAAGAACTTGAACTAGAGATCAAGGACAGAGAAGGAACTGAAAATCAAGTCGCTGATCATATCTCGCGTTTAGAAAATCCTAATGCTACTTCATTGGAGAAGACATTGATAAATGAGTCTTTTCCCGACGAGCAGCTGTTTGGAGTGCAAGAAGAAGAACCGTGGTTTGCAGACATTGTGAACTACCTTGTGAGTAATATCATGCCTCCTGACTTATCTTACGCTCAAAGGAAGAAGTTTCTACATGAAGTAAAGTGGTATGTGTGGGATGAGCCATTTATTTTTTGACAAAGAGCTGACCAAACCATCAGGAGATGTATTCCGTACATCGAAACGGGGGGATCTTGCGAGATTACCACTTAACAGCTTATGGAGGACATTATGGAGGAGAAAAGGCAGCAGCTCGTGTTCTTCAAGCAGGTTTCCTTTGGCCGACATTATTTAAAGATGCTCATCAGTTCGTTTTGAAATGTGATCGATGTCAACGGGTGGGTAATATGTCTAAAAGGGATGAGATGCCTCTTAATGTGCTTCTCGAGGTTGAAGTCTTCGATGTTTGGGGAATTGACTTCATGGGGCTATTTGTCTCATCTTGTAACAATCAGTATATCTTGTTGGCGGTTGATTACGTGTCGAAATGGGTTGAAGTTAAGGTGTTATCAAAGAACGATGCGAAAGTGGTGCTTAATTTTCTTCATAAGCAGATATTCACAAGGTTTGGAACTCTAAGAGTCATAACCAGTGATGAGGGGTCGCATTTTTGCAATCACAAGTTCACTGCTATGATGAAAAAGTATAATGTGAATCATCGCATTGCTACAGCTAATCAGTCCTCATACGATGACCTTTCAGGTAGTGATGAGGAAAAGCTTTTGAAGATTCTGAGAGAGTTCAAATCGGCAATTGGCTGGACTATAGCAGTTATCAAGGGAATCAGCCCTTCTTATTGCATGCATAAAATTCTGCTAGAGGAAGGTAGCAAGCCTATGGTCGAGCAGCAAAGAAGACTTAATCCGATCATGCAAGAGGTAGTGAAGAAGAAATTCTTAAGTGGCTAGATGCAGGGATCATCTACCCTATTTTTGACAGTTCATGGGTAACCCTGTTTCAATGTGTGCCAAAGAAAGGTGGAATTACTGTGGTAGCAAATGAGAAGAATGAGCTTATTCCTACTAGAACAGTCACAGGATAGAGAGTTTGCATGGACTATAGAAAGCTGAACAAAGCCACTAGAAAGGATCACTTCCCTTTGCCTTTTATTGATCAGATGCTCGATAGGTTGGCTGGTCATGAGTATTGTTGTCTTCTGGATGGTTATTCGGGTTTTAATCAAATTTGTATCGCTCCAGAAGATCAGGAGAAAACTACCTTCACTTGTCCATTTGGTACTTTCGCCTTCAGACGAGTTTCTTTTGGTCTGTGTGATGCGCCAGCCACATTTCAGAGATGTATGATGGTCATCTTTTATGACATGATTGGCCAGAATGTGGAAGTGTTCATGGACGACTTCTCAGTCTTTGGAGATTCATTTGATGAGTGCTTGCAAAATCTTGGACACGTTCTCAAGTGGTGTGTTGAGACAAATCTGGTTCTCAATTGGGAGAAATGTCACTTTATGATGTGACATGGCATTATTCTTGGGCACAAGGTTTCTAGTAAGGGTCTTGAGGTGGATAAGGCCAAGGTGGGGGTCATTGAGAATCTTCCTCCACCTATTTCTGTTAAGGGAAATTCGTAGTTTTCTTGGTCATGCGAGGTTCTACAGGCGTTTCATCAAAGACTTCTCTAAGATTTCGAAGCCATTGTGCAGTTTTCTAGAGAAAGACGTCCCTTTCAGGTTTGATGACAAGTGCCTCATAGCTTTCGAGACATTGAAGAAGAGTTTAATCACGACACCAGTCATAACTGCACCTGATTAGAATAAACCTTTAGAGATGATGTGCGATGCAAGTGACTATGCAGTTGGAGCAGTTCTTGGGCAGAGGAAGAACAACATATTTCATGTGGTTTACTATGCTAGTAAGACCCTAAATAGTGCCCAACTAAATTATACTACTATGGAGAAAGAGCTTTTGGCTATTGTCTATGGTTTTGAGAAATTTTAATCTTATTTACTTGGGACTAAGGTGACAGTTTTCACTGATCACGCTGTAATTTGATATCTCGTCTCAAAGAAGGACTCGAAGCCTAGATTGATTAGATGGGTTCTTTTGCTTCAAGAACTTGAACTAGAGATCAAGGACATAGATAGAACTGAAAATCAAGTCACTGATCATCTCTCGCGTTTAGAAAATCCTAATGCTACTTCATTGGAGAAGACATTGATAAATGAGTCTTTCCCGACGAGCAGCTATTTGGAGTGCAAGAAGAAGAACCGTGATTTGCAGACATTGTGAACTACCTTAGTGAGTAATATCATGCCTTCCTGACTTATCTTACGTTCAAAGGAAGAAGTTTCTACATGAAGTAAAGTGGTATGTGTGGGATGAGCCATTTATTTTTTGACAAGGAGCTGACCAAATCATCAGGAGATGTATTCCCTACAGCGAAACGGGGGGATCTTGCGAGATTGCCAGCTTAACAGCTTATGGAGGACATTATGGAGGAGAAAAGACAGCAGCTCGTGTTCTTCAAGCAGGTTTCCTTTGGCCGACATTATTTAAAGATGCTCATCAGGTTCGTTTGAAATGTGATCGATAGTCAACGGGTGGGTAATATGTCTAAAAGGGATGAGATGCCTCTTAATATGCTTCTTGAGGTTGAAGTCTTCGATGTTTGGGGAATTAATTTCATGGGGTCATTTGTCTCATCTTGTAACAATCAGTATATCTTTTTGGCGGTTGATTACGTGTCGAAATGGGTTTAAGTTAAGATGTTGTCAAAGAACAATGCGAAAGTAGTGCTTAATTTTCTTCATAAGCAGATATTCACAAGGTTTGGAACTCCAAGAGTCATAACCAGTGATGAAGGGTCGTATTTTTGCAATCGCAAGTTCACTGCCATGATGAAAAGGTATAATGTGAATCATCGCATTGCTACAGCTTATCATCCTCATACGAATGGTCAAGTTGGGGTATATAACAGAGAGATCAAGCGCATTTTAGAAAAACTTTTATGTCCATCAAGGAAATATTGGTCTTTGAAGCTTGATGAAGCTGTTTGGGCTTATAGAACAGCTTACAAAACTCCTTTGGGAATGTCGTCGTTCCAGTTGGTTTATGGTAAAGGGTGTCATTTACTTGTGGTTCTCGAGCATAAAGCATACTGGGCTTTGAAGAAGTTGAATCTGGATTTGGATGCGGCTGGAAAGAAGAGGATGCTTCAATTGAATGAACTCGACGAGTTTCGACTTCAAGCTTATGAGAACAACAAAATGTACAAGGAGAAAGTCAAGAGGTGGCACGATCGAGGTCTAGTGCTTAAATCATTTATGTCGGGGAAATAATTTCTTTTGTTCAACTCTCGTCTCCGTCTTTTTCCTAGAAAGTAGAAGTCAAAATGGTCAGGGCCGTTTATTGTCTAAACAATGTTTTCACATGGAGCGGTGGAAATTTTTTAGAATGATCCGGCCCAAGCATTCAAGGTAAATGGTCAGAGGTTGAAGCATTACTATGGTAACACGGTAAACCGCGAGGTGGTTAGTGTCGTTCTATTGTCCATTTGATCTCGAGATTCTACGTCGAGCTAGCGACGTAAAAGAAGCGCTTCTTGGGAGGCAAACCAATTTTGTTGTACATTCGTAGGTAGAGGATGCAAGAAAAAAGGATAAAAACACAAAAAAAATCAGATAAAGAAGAAAATTCGGGGCCAACTCCAATGACCAAGTGCGGCCTCGCTGATCCAGTGCGCGGCCACGCTCGTGCCGATTTTCCAGAGAGTGAGCGCGCCCGCGCCGTCCTAGCAGGCACCCGCGCCGGGTCCCTGTTCGAAAAAAAATTAAACAGCAGTTTTAAGAGAAAATCAGGATTTTTAATCAAAAATCAATTCCAAACTGATTTTTACTCTTCCACATCCCATAATTCCCTCTCCAAATCAAACCCATTATTCCCACGATTCTCATAATCAATTCCAACTTCTATTCCTTATCAAATTCTAATCCTTATCAATTACAGTATATGCGAAGAGGGGTTTTGGATATGAAGGAATTTATCTGATTCTGAAATGAAGTAACGCTGCAAGGGGTTTTGGGCTTGAGTAGGTAACCAAAATCGACCTAACCCCAAATTTGTATTATAAATTTTTATGAATTGACTTGTCAGGACATATGTTCAAATTGAATTCGCAGACGCACATGAATACATGCAAGATCTCATATTATTACGAGAAAAGTTATCTTTTGTAATAATTATTTGGACCCCTAGTATTTATAAGATTGGATTTTTTAATAATATTTTGGACCCCTATTATTTTGTAGTAGAGGGTTGTTTGGTTGAAATAATAATTGTTTGTTCTTTTTTATTATCTCATTTTGAAACAAATAATAGTTTTTCCATAAATACATATTATTACGGTACAATTACAGTCAACAATTTCATATATTTTTTTCGTATTTCGGTTTATCTTTTTCGTACACAAACACGTAATTGTAATTAAATAAATAAATTAAGAGGCGGTTTTGAATTTACCTTTGTTACACAACATGAACAGATATAAATTGACATAAATACATATTTAAAGAAATATTTTAAAATTATTTAAATATATTTTATAAATGTATATTGTATTTATAATTTTTATAAAAAAATAGAAAAAAATTCAAATTCAAAAATTTGACAACACTTATAACTTATTGACTTAAACTCAATTAATAAAAGTACTCCTTACAAAAAAAATATATTGAAAAAGAAAAATCATTATTTTGTGAAAATGTTAAAAACAAAAGAAGAAGCTATTGATTAATTTATAAATTAGATTTGAATGAGACCTTTGACGATTTTCGCTTGCGACTCAACTGGAGGAACCTAAATATGGAAGCGAACGAGGGCTTGTCGTGCATTTGACAAACTCACCACACATATTTCAAGTAAAATGTGTCACGTGCACATACGAGTAATGTAACTTATAGAATTTCCTTTTGGCTTCCCATTCTGCTAGTAATAAAAAGATATGCGAAAACTCTTACCCATGTCTCCATATTTTTTTAAATTATTTGCTGGAGTTGTTCGATTATAACTTGAGGCGCTACTTCAATGGCTCGATCTGAAAGACGACCGTCTCTACAAGTTTTAGTACCATATCTTCCAAAACCAAGTTGTATACCGTCTTGTTTGCAACCTCTACTATATCCTCGTTTATGATATATATGTATATGTATATATATGTATATAATATTTTGTTCATTTCGAATAGGGCGACCTTTTTTTAGTAAATGAAATCCATATACGGGGTCAGAGGATTTGGTCATCACGATGAAACCTCAATCCAAGATAAATTATTTAATCAATAAATAAATGTCAGCAGAAGATATTTAACATCTATGACCCCAAACTAATCCAAGATCTTTTAAGATTACAGTTCTAGAAACAAGAATTCCAAATTCAATAAATACATTTTTCACTTTTTTTAAAATAATTCTCAATTCAATACCAAACCCACTAGTATAACTTTGAAAAGAAGTACACTAGTCCCAACTATAAAATAACATAATATATAATATAATATAATATAATATAATATAATATAATATAATATAATATAATATAATATAATATAATATATATAATATAATATAATATAATATAAACAACTTTACATAACAGAACTTACACTAGTCCGCAAACCCTGGACCAACCACCTTCCAAAAGCTTCTTCATTGCTTTCTCGAATTACACGGCTAAATATATATAATATTTTGTTCATTTCGAGTAGGGCGACCTTTTTTAAGAAAATGAAATCCATACTTTGACAAATGAGATTTTATAACAAGTAGACACTTCTGCAGGAGCATAATCGATTTTATGGTTAAATACATTACGAGATATTTTTTCATACTTTTCATATTTAGTTCTAACTATTTTTTGCACCCTTTAATCGACCTGAACAACATTTACACATATAAGGATCCCCTCCACCCTCTTTCATTACTAATGGAATATCATTCATTATTTTACTAAAATTGGAACGCAGTGATTTTGTTTTATTTCAAGGTTAAAAACAAATATATTGAGTAACACGAGAAGTACTTTGTTGAACAGGTTTTATTTTTACGGACTCAATTAAGGTCCCTCGGGAACGGAATGCTGCCCTTTTTCTATGTTAGCCAAATAGTCTGGATGGGATGAGACTAAAAATTTAATCGAAATTATAATATTTAAATATGTTTTGGTCAAATTTACATAAAATATGACACAAAATTACACGACATGCAGGTACTTGTACACAGACGAATTCTTAACTAGTGATGGATTTAGTATTCATTTAAACTAAACACGAAAGTACAAGAAGACGTGAAAGAATATAAAATGAACAAATTATCAGGTTTAAGTAAAAATCATCGTTCAACAAAATAAAAAATGAATTGACACTAGTACTAAAACATGAAAACTCCATTCAAATAAAAATGATTTTGAACTGAAATTAAAAAATTAAAAATATTTCAATTTAAATGTTTCAATTTCGATAAAATATTCCACCTAAATTGATTAAAATCGGACCTGTTAATAATATAAATAAATAAATATTATTCATATTTTATATAATTATTTGCTATTGCATTTTTAGGAACAGGAGATATATGATTCTTGTTCCAATTTTATCCGAAAAATAAGCCGACTGCATTTTAGATAGGGTCGTAGAGAGGGAGGGGGGGGAGTGAGGTTCTTGTTGTTTCCACTTTCTCTCAAAGTTATTCCTCACCAGTCCTCACACTAGAACTCCCGCACAATACTTGGTACTTGGTTCTTGATTGACATAAGTTCAATCTATGGTCCGCGTTCTTTCATAACAGTAAAAGCAATCCTCCTTTCTTTTTATCTTTCAAAGCTTGTCTATTCACGGTTTTATCATCGTAAAATCGAAAATGAGTGTTTAACATGCTGAGGATTGCCATCAAAATTTGAGTAGAATCATAGTATTTCTTAACTTCTTTGGGCACAACCTATTGTAGAAACATTGCTAGTTTCTTGGCTAAGGTATATGATAATGTTATTGAATAGAATGCAAATGCAACTTGTTCTCTGAAAAATGGTACTGTCACTTTATTTGCATAGGTACACAAAGGAAGATTTAAACTGATCAACGAGATGTGCACCAAGGAATTATCATCATAAATATTCAGTCTAATAGCGTGATTAGTAAAATAACGACATAAGATTCTTCCAAAAACAGCTCTGCTCCCATCTTCCCATACAATCTTATAAGGATTCGATTCATTAAGAAGTGGATGTGGATTTTCACCTCGTCCATAAAAACCAGATCCTAACTACTAAACTTATACATTTATAAATTATTAATATATATAAATAAAATTTAAATATAATCAATTAATAAAATTAATTTATATGTATTAATATTCTAATTTTTCAAGTTATTTTATTTTATTTTCAAAGTAACTATTATTTCATCATATTAAAATTTCTTCTAGACACCACATTTTATCATATTATAATGAGTGAATCATGTGTGTCAGAAATTATTTTCATACATAATATTTTATTTATTCACAATTCACAACATTTTTTATTTTAATTTTTAAAAATGACTTATATAATTAATTCATATATTTCTTAAATTACAATGTTTTACTTTTATGTATTTATTTTATAATTATTTTAAACTGAACTATTTTCACATATTTTCAAATTTTTATTTTCACAACATCTCTGACTTAAATTATTCATCTCAAAAAATTTAAATGGATTCGGAAGTCCGATCCGATAATCGGAGATCCTAATGAATTTTGATATAAATTATGTTATTAAAAATCTGAAATTGATCTGATCTCAATCCAATCCAACAAATTTAAATAAATATGAATTTAATTAAATCCGATCCAAATTTGAACATCAGCACAAGGATAACTTACTCTGATTCACATTGTATATCTCCTATAAGGCACTTACGCTTCAATTCAACAGAAATGGAATGAAATTTTATCATGTTTTATTAAAATTGCACCAAAATTTCCATCATATTTTAGCCAATATTATTGTATGGTAATAATTCTATCCCCAAAAACTTCTGTATCATGATTATATCTTCCTATAAAGAGGTGTTAGCATATTTTTCGGCAATTGAACCTTCCTCCAACAAAAAATTCTTTTAGGCCATATTATTAAATGAAAAAATAGATTATTCTCATTATTTGATACATTGACGTCTTACGGATCGTAATATCTTAAAAATCTTATGCAAATCATGTTTTCCAGTAAGAAAAATATATTTAAAAGGAAATTACAATACCGAATTTTGACACGTAAGTCACAGCAAAAAATTTAGTCAAAACGGACACTGCTAAATAATTAGCTTATACGTAGATATTGTCGAATTATTTTTTCATGTGAATTTTAAGGAAATTTTCACTAGATTAAGTAAAATGAGAGTGGTGGTGACAACTGGCAGAATAACAAATTCACTAGAATAAGTTTTAATAATAAAATTTATTGGCTTAATTTGAATTAAAAATGTGCAATAGCATTAATATTACTAATATCCATACATTAAGAAATAAGATTTTTGTAACTCCCGAATCATTGATATTGTCACAGGTACAATATGTTTAATTTCCTTAAAACAGATTAGGAGGTTATAATTGTTGCCAGCTTTCAGTGTAAATGCCAAGCCTCTTATAAATAGCAAATGATTTTACACTACAAATCAGAGCTTCAACATGCATAAACATTGCTCCATTGGCTTTTCTATTGGTTTCCGTTCTTGATAGCTTGTTTAGAGATGGCAAAAAAGCCCAGCATTGGTCACCAAAAGATCAAGATTGCGAAAATAGAGCGTAAGAATCACCTGTAAGTTACCTTCTCCAAACGTCGATCTGGCCTTTTTAAGAAGGCGAGTGAGCTCCGTACACTTTGTGGAGTTGGGATTGCCGTTGTATTCCAAGCGTTTTGGTATGAGGGAAAAGCTTAGTCCGAGATATGTTGGACCTTTTGAGGTTTGGTATCGTAGAGAGTTGCGTTGTCGCCACAACTATCTCATGTGCATAATGTGTTTCATGTGTCTGTTTTGAGGGCTATAAATATCATCCATTACACGTAGTTTAGTATCCATTGAATAAGATTAGAGAAGATCTTTCTTGTGAGGAAGAAGCTTGAGAGGAGCGAATTTTGAGGAAGAACGCCATTCCGTATGTGAAAATTTTGTGGAAAAATCATCCGGAGAGAGAGTCTACTTGGGAATTAGAAGAATCTATTTGTGAGAAATATCCGTATTTATTCGATTCAGGTACGAGTTTTTAGTTTTGTTTAATTCCGGGGACGGAATCGTATTTAAGGGGGGTATATATGTAATATACGAGAATTTAATAATAATAATAATAATAATAATAATAATAATAATAATAATAAGATTTGAATTAAAATTAAAATAAGTGATTTTAATTCATTTGTTAAATAGCATGGAAATAAAAGTAATAGTAATTAGTTGTTATAATTCTAATTCTAATAGTTAGAGGATACCTTGTGTAATATATATATATATATATCAACACATGGGCATTCTTAATTTACGCAAGCAAAGGAAAAGAGAAGAAAAATCTTAGAAGAGCAGGCGGATAAAGACTTAGAGGAAAACAGAGTCATCGAGCCTTGTAGTAGTTTTTTTGTTTGTTTTCATTGAATAAGGTAACTCTTTATTGCCTGTTATTATAATTAGTCATATAGCTAAGCACTTCGCATGTGACCTTGTCAATTGTTGACAGAGCACACACAACACACAAATTTAGTAAGAAAGTGTATGGCCATCCTTGTTTCTTTGTTGTCAAATCACGTCATTAGTGTCAAGTGCGAATTATATTATTTATTTATACATATGTTTAATCCACAAGATCTGCTGCTGCTTCAATTCCAATTTTCATGTTACTTTAAAATTATTAAGTTAGATTATGCATATGTGAGCTTTTATTTAATTGCGGTTGATTAGACTATGATAGTGTGGCAACTGGATGATTCAAGTTATTTAAATTATTTATATAAAATTAAAATTTTGTGAGGGTTTTTCACTACTTCAATATACTTATTTATTAGTTATAATTTAAATTGATTTTATGTATGCCACTTACCATTAAAATAATTTAATTGGTGTACATGTACTTAGTCCAATTATACTAGTGAGTCCAATTATACTAGTGTCATAATTTATAATTAATTATTTAATAAAGGTGAACAATGGTAGTTAATTTGGAATCTAACTATTTTAAGTATATGTATTATTAAATTAGTAAGCAGTGTGGTAGTTAGGTGCATTCGTTTAAAACAAATTGTATAATTATAAATGTAATAATGACATGACATTTGGTCTCTTTAGTGTTAAATTCGAGGACATGTAATGTACTGATTCGGAGCCGAATAGTTGTGTATTGATAAAAAAATCATTTTTGAATAAATTAAGAAGCAACAAACATTAATTATAAATTTTAATTTTGTAATTAGATCACGGGTCGGGGATTTATCACATCATTTGCAGATTTTGATATTACTTTAGTTGCGATATTCGAGGTACGGATTATGTCCCTTTTTTATTCACCGTTACTCCTCTTGTCCATTATATTTATTTCATTCATTCTGTTCTACTTTCTGTTCATTCCGTTAATATTTGCTTTGACCGTTTTAATTTCCGAAAATTATTTTAAAATTTGATTTTGAAAATTTAGATATCTGTGTATGCGGTTTTCAAAAATTATTTATGACACTCACCTACTTTGGAAATTTGTATCATTTTTCTCATGTGATTTTTAAATTTTCGAGAATATTTTTCATTTTGAACCCTTAGTGTGATTTAGGGTATACCGAGTTAACAGGAGTACTACAGCCATGTCATTGCGGGACCAGTGAAATGACACTTCCGTGACACTGTGATGGTCATGGGTATCCTTCTGTTAGCTCTTGGGAGGAGCGTTTTGGCCATTTTGACTTTTGTTAAGAGATACGTGACTGCACCCAGAATTTGATTGTGATTTGATTTATGGTGACGTTGTATATGTCGTACACGTTATCCATTCTGTTGTACATATTAGGTACCCTATGATGTGTGTATTTGTATCCGTTCTGATTTCGGTATGAAATATCATACCCAAAATTATTGTTTTATTATAAGCTGTGAAATATTTATTTCTGATTTTCTGTTTTATAAATTGTATTCCAAATCCGTACTGGACGTTTGGCTCATGCCGTATTTTTTTCCGGTAGGTGCATAGGGGAAATCTTGGACTGTGCTATGGAGAGCAACCCCATTTATTGATTAGAATTTTTGACTTTATCAATATCGGACTTAATTATTTATTTAGAGATTTCAACATTCATATTTTTGGTTTAGACGTTGTAGATTTAATTATTTTGGAGATTTTATACTGTTTATTTTGTTTAGAAATTATTAGTGCTCTTTGCAGTTTATGATAGGTATACCTCCTTCTAATTTTTAAGAAGGGTGTTACAAACTGGTAGTAATCAACTCCCATTCTTCCAAAAACAGGTCTGCTCCCACCTTCCCATCTAGAGCTGCAAACGAACAGAACCGAGCCGAGTTCTGTCCGAGTCGAGC
>NW_027417274.1:0-104421 GCF_009905375.1 Apium graveolens | reverse complement strand
ATTCAGATGAACAATCATTCCCAAGGAGGAACCAATTGATTGGGACACCATCAAATTGCCCACCTTCCTAACCTCTTCTCCACCATCAAAGAAGCAGAAGAGAAGATTCAAATCAACACCCTCTAAAGCCTCAATCAAATTCACACAAAAGCCTAAGCCTAAGCCTCAAGCCTCTAAGGATGATTATGTTCACATCTGTGACATAAAAGAATTTTCAGACATTAAACTCTATCTGGATGAGCTGGAGGAAGTAAGGGGAATAGCTGCCTATAGACAGCTACCAGAAAGATTAGTGTTCAAATACAAAGGGAGTGGGGAAAGAACTTGGCCTCTTTACAGAATTCTGGATGAAGGCTACTCTACCTTGATTAGAGTTTACTCAGCCATACAAAGGGATTCTGGCTTTACCAGGACTGCCAAGACTGAGATTCTCAACAAGATTGCCAACATAAGGAAAACTTGGAGGGAGCCCAATACTTTGCCTAGAACTTTACTCATTCAAGAAAGAGGAATCACAATTCACAAATCACCTCATTGGTTGATGGAGTTCAGAGACAACAAAGGAGTCAGAAGATTTTTCAGAATTGAAGATCAGCTCAAGATTGCCAGTAATGAAACTCTCAAGGATATGTAATCTAAGTTGGACATCAATGAAGAACATGAAGCTGAATTCTATAGATAACTTCAACTTCAAATAGAGGAGAATGACAGGAGGCTAGGAAAGAAAAAGAAAGTAATTTGCTCAGGCTAAAGGAGCACCCTTGAAAACAATGTAACTCTTCAATTCCATCTCAGCATACACATTTTTGTAGCACTTTTGAATTTCTGCTTTATCACAGTTTATATATTTGTCAAGTGTTTTGTTATCATCAAGCTTAACCCAAATTTATGCCTACAGTTCTAGTAGACACAAATAGGGGGATATTGTTAGTCATATGTGTATTAGTTTGATGATAAGTTAAACAAAACACTTAAGTAGAAATCTAGTGATTGTAGCCTCAACGGATAAGACCATCTTGGCTATCCGTTGAAGGAGTAGCTTTACTTAGCAATAAGTTTAGTAGTAGCACATTTCATTCTCTGGATTCAAGTTGTAATTCTTAGATGTTGTAGGAAATTATCAGTCATGTTGACTACTAATAGATATGCAAATAGGAAGGCTAATTGTAAATATTTCATGCCTTGTAATTTTGTATAAGTGAAGAAGTATCAACGGATATTGAAGACCTTCAACGGATAAGAAACAAAGCTTCAACGGATGTCTCTAATGCTTCAACGGATAATATCCATCAACGGATAAGTGCTTCAACGGATAAAGACTTCAACTGATAATACATCAACGGATAAAGCTTCAACGGATAAAGCTTCAACGGATAAAGCCTCAACGGATAAGGCATCAACGGATGAAAGCTTCAACGGATGTTTAGTTCATTAGCAGTTGATAGTGACAATTCACAAGCTGACAGAGGCACATGGGTTGACAGAGACAAACTGGAATGTGGAAGCCTCTAGGAGGAATCAAGAAAATGCAGCATTTCCATTCTGACGCAAACAAGGAAGTATTCAAAGATCTACAGCCAAGCCTAAATTGCATTGGATAGAGAAATGAAGAAGAAACATGTGAAGAATCTTTTTAATTGTATTTTACAATTTTGTCTTCACTTGTAAACTTGGTGATATATAAACCAAGTAGCAGCTAGTAATTAGACATGAATTTTCCCTGAGCTGTTTAGAAATATCCAGAGAGAAAATCATCTAGTTTGTACTAGGAAGCAGCTGTGATTTAAATTCTTTGAATCACAGATTTTCTGAAATAACACATCTCTGGTGGAACAACAAATCCACCAGAAAAGTTTTTAAGTTCTTTGTGTTCTTTGCATTTGTATTTGAATATATATCTGTCTGTATTAGCTTCAAGCAATTCACACACTTGTTCTCAAAAACACTTAGCCTTAGAAACTGCTCAAAACTTGAAAAAGTTTTGAAATTTACATTCAACCCCCTTCTGTAAATCTCATTGTTAGTCCACTGGGAATAACAACTGTTTTCTTGAAAATGAGATGATATCATGAATGAAAGAAAACTTTTGATGAAAAGAACTGTTTCAAAAAGAATTGTTTTAATAAAGGAAAAGTTTTATGAAAGATTTGAGAAAGGGGTTGAATAATTAAATTGTGATAATGTTTGTTAATGATGAGAAGTGACTCCCCAATCTAGACCCCGGATTGGGAGGGCGTCACAGGTTGGTATCAGAGCTACAGGTTTTGGTCCTTGATACAAGTTATGATATGATGATTTTGGGGAAAGCCCCTAAGGTAAGTGCACGTTTTCAACTCATATAGAGTTCAGTTGAGATTATCAGATATAGTCTTAACTAGGTAGATTGTGTTCGACTATCTGAGTCAACAAAGTCTATCTGCTTTCATAAAAGATCGTTCATATTTTATTTGGAACCAAACCCTGATTTAATCATTTTAAATCCAAATAAAATACTTCCACTTGCTAGAAAATCTTGAAACCTAAGATTTGTCTCTTAAATGGTATTTTCTATGCATGGTTAAAGTTTCGTAATTTTTTGAGAAATTTTGTTCGAGTGTGATTTTCGGGGTGTTGACCAAGACTTTGACCGAGCGTTTGACCAAGCTGCCTTTGACCAATATTGACCAAAACTTGCAGATAATCATTTTATGATATTTAGATAATTATCATATTTTTGGTTGTATTTATTAAAGTATTTTCAAAGTCATTATATTTAATGGTGCTAATTACTTAATTAATTAAGTAATTAATGATTAATTGAAAAGGCTAAAATCCATTATTATATAATTAATAGTTGCTGGGATTTTTGCTCCATAAACTTGTTTGTCCTATATGCAAATTGCAAACAAATACAACTAAACCCGCACCTCATCAATCCACACCACTTTCTTCATCCACCATTCATTTTAACTCAATCTCAACCACTCCCTTCAGCTAACTCCTTCTATAAATAAACACTCACCCCCACCATTTTATACACAAGTTAAGAGCTAATTATTTGCTAGGCATTTTCAAGAATTATTCTTTCTACACACTCTCTAAAATCCAAACCCAAATACTTCATCTCAAAAACCTTCTCTCTTCCACCAACCAAGATCTATCGTCCCAAGCAAAACTCATCCATACCACTTTCTTGCCTCCCGAAGGGCTTCCCAAGTTCGACCAACAAACCAAAATCCGGCCGAACCTCCGGTGAATTTTCCCGGCAAACTTTTCCATTCATCTCTTAAAAGTGGTAAGCATCTTAGCTTTTGTCCGAATCTTAACCGGCCACACTTAATATTCATATAAGAAGCTTAGTACCACCTTCTCTTCATCTCTACAAGCTCTTATAAAAAATAACTTAAATAAAAACAAATCCGTACAAGGATTGTTTTCTACAAATTATACACTTCTAGCACGAAGTGATAATTTCATACAACACTTGGTTTATATTCCTAACTAGCACCTTTAGTGTTTCGTGGGAATTAAATTACAAGGATAGGATTTTATTCTTTAAACTTAAATGCACTTATTTTGGCCATATATTGATATATTTGTTATAATTGTTTAACAAGACTTAAGCGACTTCCCTTACTAGCACCTTTGATGTTCCGTGGAAAAAACTTAAGGCTTATATTATATATATCTATATATACATATTTATTATATTTAATTAAATGATTTAAGTGAATTCCCTTACCAGCACCTCTAGTGTTTCGTGGGAAGATCTTAAAGCTTTTAAGTAAATATAAGTATATATATAATCGTATAAGAATTAAGCGACTTCCCTTACTAACATCTTCAGTGTTTCGTGATAAAAACTTAAAGCTTATATTGTATTATATATATACACATATAAATTGTGCTAATATAATTTAAACTCTGCTCTTATATTTTGTTATATATTTTGTTTAAATTACGCACATTTTATTCTCTCGGCCAAATATTTTATAAGTGCAAATAGTTAAAGAATAAGTGTAACGTTCTCGATTTATAAAAGTCTACACACGACTATATTAAACGAGAAATTATTTTATCAAAGATCCAAAAGCTATAACGCTTCACCAAGGACTTGATATATTTATTACTTCGGAAATAAGATATATTATTTAGGGATGGCAAAATAATCCGATCCGACGGATACCCGATCCGAAACCCGATTTTTTGGATTTACCGAACTCTATATTTTGAATTTGGATTTGGATTTAAATTTTAGACCCAAATTTTTTTGGATTTGGGTTTGGATTTTATGATTACCGTCCGAAACCCGATCCGAAAATCCGAAACCCAATCCGAATCCGATCTGAATCCGAAACCCGAATAAAACCCGAAAACCCCCCAATATTATATATATATATATATATTATTGATAAGTAATTAATTCACTAATATATATTAATTATACACACTATTTTATTATACATTTTTAAATCCATTCAATTTTCTCAACACCTACTTAATATTCAATTATTCATAAAATATTTTAATCATTATTATTTCTTTTTAATACAAAAAGAAACCTAAAACAAACGAATAGACAATGGACATAGTAGTATAATACACACGCTGCTTAGTAGTTAGGGTTAGAGCCTCAAACAGCCTCTTAGATTTTATTCACCCACGGCGCCGCACAAAGATTTCCACGACCAGGAGGACCATGACTGTATTACTATATGGCAATCAACAATCAAGGGTTCATTCAATTTGTTTACCGGTTAATATCTATCTTGTATCTATATTCTCTATCTTTAATCTTATATAAAATCTCTATCTTTATTCTTTAATCTTATATAAAATATGAGATTTGTTATTTGTTACTTACTTACTTACTATCTTCGACTGTTATTTGTTAGTAATTAATTAAGTTTTTTCCATGTATAATGTAGAATCTGTGATTCTTAGTAAGTAATAAGGTCTTTTGGTTGATGATATGCAGCTATGTCGACCTCAGGCTCAGCCCCTAATTCTCAGTCTAATCCGGACGAAAATTCTCAACCTTCAGTAACACCGGAATTACAATCTGCTCCCGTTGAGAATACAAGCACTTCCAGTGCTGATCTTGATGTGATAACAAGCAGTAAAGATGATGTCAAGGAGGATAAAGAACTCAAAAAAGGCAAGAGTGAAGCATGGTTACACTTTGATAAAGTCAGAATTGATGGCATCATCAAAGCTGTGTGTAAATACTGTGGTGCCAAACTTAGAGGTGATTCGGGTGCAGGGACTTCTCATTTAATTGTCCACTTTAAATCGAAGCATCATACTAGGGGCCAAAGTGGTATAAGGCAGAAACTTCTAGCAAGCAATTTCAACAAAGACCATCCGGAGTTAGCATCTTATAATTTCAGCCCCGAGGGCTCAAGGAAAGAGCTTGCAAAAATGATAATTATGCATGAATATCCTATTTCGATTGTGGATCATGTTGGTTTCAAGAGATATTCGTCATATCTTCAACCTATGTTTAAAGTCCCATGCCGAAATACCATAAAAAATGAAATTTTTCAGATTTATGAAGTGGAGAAGGTTAAGACTTTGAGTTTGTTGGAGAGTAATATGAGTCGGGTGGCTATTACAACATATATGTGGACCGCAAACAATCAAAAGAAGGGATAGATGGCAATCACGGTCTATTTTATTGATGCTTCTTGGAATTTACAGAGCCGTATTATGAGGTATATTTATATTTAAAAGTGCAATTTATTTTAGTTTTAGTAAACTACTGATGTTTGTAAGTAATTCGTGTTTGTCTATTTTAGGTTTATTTATGTTCCATGCCCACACACAAAAGATGTCCTATGTGATAATTTGTTTGAATGTTTGATGGATTGGAATTTAGATAGAAAAGTATCTTGTCTCACAGTTGATAATTGTACAACTAATGATGCTATGGTTGTTAGTTTGTTGGAAAAGTTGGATACTTCTTCACTTATAGATGATGGTAATTTATTTCATATGCGTTATGCTGCCCATATCCTGACTTTAATTGTGAAAGATGGGTTAGAAGTGATTAGAATTGGGGTTGAAAAAATTCGAAGTTCTGTTGCTTATTGGACATCCACCCCTAAAAGGGAAGAAAAATTTGAAGAAACGGCTCGACAATTACGTAATATAAATACTAAAAAATTAGGACTTGATTGTGCAACTAGGTGGAATTATACTTACCTGATGCTTGAAACAGCTTTGTTATATAGAGATGTTTTCAATCGATTGGGTACTAGAGAGCCTCAATATAAATCACTTTGCCCATTGAAAGAGGAGTGGGAGTTTGCTTTAAATGTGTACGGTAGATTAAAGAAATTTTTTAAGGCGACTGAGATCTTTTCTGGGACAAAGTACCCTACCGCCAATCAATGTTTCATTAACATATGTGAGATTCGACTAGCTATTACAAATTGGCGTAAAAGTTCAGATTTAATGATTCAAACCATGGCTGAAAAAATGTTGATAAAATTTGAAAAGTATTGGGATGTAATGCATGGTGTTGTAGGGGTTACTGCAGTGTTGGATCCTAGGTATAAGATGGAGGTCTTGGAATTTTACTTTCATAAGATTTTTGGTGAAGCTTCATCCCTTAAAGTTGAAGAGATCCGATATATTTGTTATTCCTTGCTTAAGGAGTATCATGAGAGGCTTGTGAGTAATGAGGGCATAGGTGATTCAACTTCTACACAATCTACATCTATTTCTGAAAATATTTCGGAGTATGATTTGTTTATAAGTACCAAAAAGCGAAAAAGGGTGGACTCTATAAAGTCGGAGTTGGATCATTACTTGGATAAAGATGTCGTGCAAAAAAATGATGGATTTGATCTATTGAATTGGTGGAAGGTAAATGAGCTTAAATATCCAACTTTGCAACGTTTGGCTTGAGATTTCTTAGTTATTCTGGCATCAACAGTTGCCTCCGAGTCCGCATTTAGCTCTAGTGGTAGGTTAGTAAGTCCGCATCAGAATAGGCTTCATCCCAAAATAATAGAAGCTTTAATATGTGCTCAAAGTTGGTTGTGGGCTGCTGAGATGGAAGGTAATCACACAAGAATCAAATGTTTCGTATTTATATCATGTCTTCCTTTTTGTTAATAAATATTCATGTTAATAAACTTTCAGGGGAGTCTTCTATTGGATACGCAACTATTTATAATGATGTGAAATCTGAAGATTCTTGTGTTACACGTGAGATAATTTTCTATAAGTGTTTCTGACATTCTGACTTTCTCCGTATCTTACTCTAATTTGTTAATTTTGATTGCAATACGGTTCAGGTATGATAACTGAACACATGTTTGTTTTGCTAATTATTTAATGAAGAAATAGCAGATTCTAGAGTCCAGACTGTTAGTTACCATGTACATTTACATATGTTGTTTATTCCATGAATTAATGATGTTCTATGCTGTTTATTCTATGTTGTTTTTTCTTTGTAAGATGTTCAGCAAAATGATTACAGTTTGCTTTCACATTCTGCAGAATCCAAAGAAACTAGCTAGTCAAGTGTTAGGGATTATAATTGCATAATTTAAAATGAACTCTTTCTTACCCTAATAGTTTCTGATTCAGATCAGTATAATGGTTCTAAAAGTCTGCTACAAAAGAATTTCTGAAATTTACAGATTCTTTACTCACTTAGGTTTTCTAATTAAGGTAAAATTTGTAGTTTTTTTTTGTTTTTGCTTTTGCTTTTTTCTTCATCCAGGTACTTTTGTGAATCTTTATGGAATTTTTGATGTATATGTTTGTGATTTCAACTGTATTTGAAGAATATTTGTCTGGTTTTGTCTATAACTGTCAGTATGTGCTTGTTTCTGGCTGAATAATAAGGTTAATGAAACTCTGAAACAGTTATGTGATCTTAAGATCTTTTATGTCAGAAAGGGCTTGCGCCTCAGTTTTTTGTCTATCCTCTGGTTAGCGTCCTGTCCTTGTTTCTAAATTCGGGCATTTTGGCGCTAAATGTTTGGCATCACTAGATTTCTGAAAACCTGTGCAATTTTTCAACCTAACAGAACCCTGCTAGAGTATTTTGGGAATAATATATAATAATTTGAACTGTTAATTGTATTGAAATTGCAAGAAAACTAATTGGCACATTCGGAGCTACATAATATCACTTTAGCTCAGCTAAAACACAGCAGTCAACTACTATTCTGATTTGATTTTATATATGTCCATTGTCCATTAATCTTTGAATTTGTGTATTCCGTTCTTTTAATATGGAACCATATTCTGCTGATATTGTCACATAACATGAGGTGTGATCCTAACACAATGCACATGAAAATAGTAACTTGATCGCATCCCGGTTACATCATCCTTTGATTCCTTTCATATTCCATTATTTTTCTGCTTTTTAAAGTAGAAGACGCTTTGTTGTTGGGGTGTTTTTTTTCACATTTTCCTTGTTCTATTTTTTTTAAAGTAGAAGAACCATTGATGTATTAAATGGATCTTGAGAATGTACATATGCCCCTGGTAATGGTCTGAATTGCTGATGCAGGCTCAGTTGATGTGTAATTCTTGACTGATGATAATCATTCATGCATCAAACTAAGGGCTCAGCTAGGAGAATGATTGTTTTGTTTTCCTTCATACGGTGCATCTAAGGGCCAAGACTTGATGAATCAAACTAATGATGCAGAGTTGCAGACTGAGACTCCGGCTTAATATATTAACAGGATGTTGGCTTTTCATTTTTCATCTGTTGCTTCACAACTTCTAATTACTCTCATTTTATTTTAATTTATAAGCTGTTAAGCTTCATTAATTTCTTAACATTTCTTTTTAATGAATTAGACTTAGAAATTATTGGTGATTGATTAGATGCCTATTTAGTAATTTTTTTCATATATTGTATATGTGTTTGTCTACATTTTATTTAAATTTTCGGATTTCGGTTCTGGATATCAGGTTTCGGGTATTCAAATTTTCGGGTTTCGGGTGTATCCAAAATTTTTTAGGTTTTACATATACCCGAATCTGATCCGAAATCCGTTGGATCCGATTTCGATTTGAATTTTCGGGTATTTTTCGGGTTCGGATCGGGTTCGGGTTTGGTATAAAATTTCGGGTTTGGATTTGGATTTTGTCAAATCCGATCCAATCCGACCCGATTGTCATCCCTAATATTATTTAAAACGAAGTAATTCCAAGTATACTCTAACATTCATTTAATATAAGGAAAAGTATACATTAATATTCTTTTAAGAATATTTGTACGTCATACGGTCTAGTTAGGTATATTACTAGTTCAAACTCTTTTTATCTATAACGGGTATAGTTTCGTAGATATTGTCTTCTTCGTTTTGCAGTGAGGTGAAATACATATAGTGAAGTGATTCTCGTTCCAAGTCCCAAGTCCTAGACGTACTAACGGGGAGATAGTAGTCTTTGCACCGTGAGGAAGAGGAAAGACCCAAGACCAACTACTAAGATCCAAGACTGGAAAAAGCTTAGAAGGACAAAGACTACACCAAGGGGTCTACATAAACTTTGAAGAAATAACAGGGTGTTATTGTCTAAGATAGATTTTGTATGTTTGCACATTTATTTTGAGGTGGTAACCCGGAGTTACGCACTAAGACAGATATTTGTGGGGTCGTAAAGGCTTCTCCGTCTACGTAAAGAGCAAGGTTATATTAAGGGAAAAACTCGGATCCTGGAGAGGAGCTTAGGGACTGGACATAGAGGTGAGCGAATCTATTAGAGGTTGCGTCATCGCGTACCAGGATGAATCTCTCGTGTGATATTTTCTTCCTTGTCTTTTATTTCCGCATCTATAATCTGCATCGGTAAAATATTTAAAACGGGATAAATATTTTTTAAAAAATGCTATAATAATTTTTAAACTGTAATTAAGCTATTCAACCCCCCCCCCTTCTAGCTTAAAATAGCCTTTTTACGGGACCTAACAGTATGGATTAATTCGATTTATGAGATATTTAATTAAATACGAAGTAATATATGCATGGTATACTTGGTGATTGTTGTTGTGTCGACTTGAGATCGACTGGTAGCTAATAAAATAGAGGAAGTGCTGCCCAATTTTTATAAAAATAAATAATATAATATAATATAATTATTTTAATTTTAGAAACAAGAAGCGCGCTTCCATAACATCTTATTGTTGCATCGAAACATATATTAACTTATCAATTTATATTAAATTATTTTGAAAACGGTTTCTTTACTCAAATTAACTTGACTTAGTTGGTTTTAAATTATATTTAGATAATCTTTATTTGATTTAATTGATCAGTTAAAAAGAGTTAATTGATTAATTTTATCGACTATGGATTTATTTAAATAGTAATTGAATCCAATTAAATTAAGTTATATTCAAATATTATTTTCTATACTTAACTCTGTTTTATCTAGATAAAGGTTTTCTTAAAATATTTTTGGATTATGATCGTGTATGATTGGCGTGTTCGCATGTTATCTGCTAAGTATTACTTGTATACATGTTTGGATTGGTATGGGTACGTGAAGTATATATATATATATAATATATACATATATTTTTACGTAAAACGAATGGGTAGAATAGTTTTAGACGTTTAAGATGAACCACGATTAACTATGAGGATACTGAAATAGTGTCTTTATACGTGTAGATTCGGAAAGTGAGAACGCTCAGGTTAGGAAAGGAAAGGCCCCACTAGATGACGGGAAAGTAGGGTCTGTTGGTCAAGAAAGGAACCGAATAAGGCTAGTAACATTTCAACCCTTGCCTCCTATGTTATGATTAAACACCTCTGTCACCTTGTAATTAGCCTTGTATATTGACATAGTATGTTTCTTTCCTTTTGAATATTATACCTTATTTCAAATGCAAATGCTTTCAATTTGATAATATATTTGATTCTCTGAATGATGACTCTTTTGGTATACCCTACCCTTGCAATATGACAAAGTTTATTGAAATTGAAATTAGGAATGATTTCAGATCTGAAAGAGTCCCAATGATTTCAAAGGTATGGTAAAGATTTTAAAATGAAAAGCATTTTGAAAATGAAGGATTTATATCCATTGACTTTTTACGGGTTTCCATTAATTGGAAGTGTAAGTGGCTAAGTGACGTCGGTCCATTATGAAGACCAGTGAGGGCTGGTACATTATGAAGACCTGTGAGGGCTGACATTTGAAAGGCTGAATACATGGCCTTATGGGTACCGTATTCACGTCCAGAGGGGTTGTAAAGTACGGTATGGGGATTGTACGTGGTTGATCACCCATGCAGTCTAAAGCGTCATACACTCCAATTGAGTAAAAATGTTTTTTGTAAAGAAATGTCCAGATGATTGGACTATTCTTTTGAAAATGAAATGATTTCATGAATGAAAGAAAACTTTTGATGAAAAGAATTGTTTCAAAAAATTGTTTTGATAAAAGGAAAAGTTTTATGAAAGTTTTGAGAAAGGAAATAATTTTATAAAGTAATGCTTGTAAAATGACTACCTTGGAATGAACTCAATCTTGAAACCTCTTTTAAGACCCTTGTAACCTTGGCCTTTATCTTATTTTGTTAAATAATGTAGCCTTTTTGTTTAACTTAGTTACTTGCTGAGCTTTTGTAGCTCACTTTTTTTCATTTATCTAACCTTGACAGCTAAGCAAAAGAAGGACGAAAAGACTTAGGAACGACTTGTAAGATTATCATAGTGGTCTCCTTTGTTTCGTTAGGTTTGCTATATCAGCTCAGGTAGGAGACACTTATGATTAGTAGATGAAAGCAAGACTATCAATTTCTCATCATATTCAAGATGCAGTCTCTTTCTCAAGATATCATCCTTTTGTAAATTGATTGTGTCTCTCGGTTCGCCATCCTTAGGTAGAAGTAAGCATATCTTTGTGGACATTATCAGATGATTTAGCAACAATTTCAGATATATTCAATTAGGATTTAGTCACTTAATTGGTATAAGATTTTCTTAGTTGGCATCAAAAAGGTAATATTAAGAAAATTAATGGTATGATCTGATCAAATGCATATGTGTCTTCACTGTATAACTCTAGATACCAAATGTAATAACATCATAGTTTTTCAAGGAACATTCGTCATCTTTGATTAATAATTATCGTTGCTTTCAAATTTTAGATATCTATGTATAAAGGATGAAAATCCATATTATTCAAGTGCAGTGTATGCCTCTCCACTGCATTCATCAACTTTGCCTTTCTGAAAGAAAGCACTTGGAACCATTATTGAATCACGCTATGAATCAAGTTGTTTGAGTGTTCACGAGACAATACAAATGTTGGTAGGCCAATCTAGGGAGAACAAATTTTCAAACTTTTGAATTGACCGAGGATTTTAAAGAACTATATAACCAGACCAAAGCATGTTTATTTGGTATTTGTTAAAAGGTCAACAAATGTATCTTAGTTTTTTCCCAGATTTTAAATGTATAAAAAAATGTCCCCTCTATTTTACAATCTAATTTGTTGGCTGATATAATAGTATATTATAATATAATAAATTATGAAGTGAAATAAATCTTCATCATCAAAGTTACTTACACTGCAAGAATGCTACTTCCAGATTTAGCAACACAACAAGCTAGCTAATTTACCCGTCCAAATTTTCACATTCTACTTTTTCACTCTCATTTACCAAATTTTATTTTGGCCTCTGATTTCCTGTATATGCATAAAATAACATAAATAGTTAGGAGTTGTTATAAATCTTGAATTACTTGATGTTAGATATATTTGATAATGTCATGACTAATATGATTTATGTTTAGATTTCAGATCTTACTTAATAGAACAAATCAGTACTTAACCATTGATCAGTACTTATTCTGGAAGTCAGGACTTAAGGATATCAGTACTTATGTTATCAGGAGATAATCATCAGAAGTTAGATATTAGAACTTAAGTGCTGAAAGAAGTTCAGATAAGGACAGTAGCTGATTAAAGGAAAGAAGATCAAGATAAACATAAGAAGAGATATGCATGAAGAAGGAGTTTCGTGAAGAATGGAATACTTGGAAGAAAAGATATCTGATTGATATATTTTAGGAAGCAGAATTATATTCCATATCAATTAGCGATTATCTTGTAACTGTGTAATATATAAACACAGACATAGGGTTTACACTATAAGTGTTATCATATTCGAGAAGATTATTCATTGTAACCCTAGCAGCTCTCGTGATTATTTGTTCATCACTGAGAGATGACAGTTCCATACTGTAACAGAGTTTATTGTTTCAATAAAGTTTGTATTCTGTTACTTAAGGTTTTAAAGTTCGATTTGATTGTATTATACACTGTATTCACCCCCTCTACAGTCCGTGTGACCTAACAAGTGGTATCAGAGCCTATCTGTTGACACACATACAGTTAAAGATCCAAACACAATCATGTCTGACACAGAAACTCCAACTAAGCCTACAAAAATTGAAGAACCTCCAAAAACATAAATTCAAAGTCGGTATGAGACTATCAGAGTTCCCATACTGAGACCATTTGAATATCCCATATGGAAGGTAAGGATGTCCATGTTTCTGGAAGCAACAGATCCAGAATACCTTGATAGAATCAAGGAAGGGCCTCACAAACCAACCAAGCTCACTGTTGCAGTTGCAGGTGAAGCAGCAAAGACCGTACCAAAGGAAAAGAGTGATTATACTGCTGAAGATATAGCATCAATTGCTAAGGATGCTAAGGTACGACACTTACTGCATAGTGCCATTGATAATGTAATGTCAAACAGGGTAATCAACTGTAAGACTGCTAAGGATATATGGGATGCTCTGGAAACAAGGTGTCAGGGAACTGACACGATTAAGAAGAACAGAAAGACAATACTCACTCAAGAGTATGAACACTTTGATTCAAAGACTAATGAGTCATTGAATGATTTATATGATAGATTTGTCAAACTCTTGAATGATTTGTCATTGGTTGATAAAGAATATGATCTTGAAGATTCAAACCTTAAATTTCTGTTAGTTCTTCCTGAATGCTGGGATTTGAAGGCCACAACAATAAGAGACAACTACAATCTTGATAAAACAACTCTTGATGAAATCTATGGAATGCTCAAGACTCATGAACTTGAGATGGAACAAAGAAGCAAGAGGAAAGGAGGAAAGTCAAGGACAGTTGCTCTTAAGGCTGAAGAAGAATCCCCGAAGACAGCTACCTCAAGGAAAGACAAGGGTAAAGCTCTTTTCACAAAGTCTGATACTGAGTCATCAAGTTCTGAAAGTGATGAGGACTCAGATTCTGAAAGTTTGCCTGAGACTGATACTGATGAGGAGATGATGAAGTTGTGTGCTCTAATGGTGAAAGGAATCACAAAGATTGCATACAGGAAGTTCAGGAAGGGAAAGAAGTTTTCCAGGAAAGGCATAAGTTCTGATAAGAAGAATTTCAGAAGGTCTAAAGGAAGAGGAGGAAAGTCTGACAGGGGAGATTACACCAATGTTAAATGCTATAATTGTGGTGAGAAAGGCCACATATCTCCTGATTGCAAGAAGGTAAAGGGTGACAAAGGCAAGGCTCTTATCACAAAGCAGAAAAGCTGGACAGACACCTCAGACTCTGAAAGTGAGGAGAACTATGCATTGATGGCAAATGATGATAAAGAAAGTGCTGAGAGCAGTTCTGAAGCTGTTGAAACAAAGGTACCTCAGACTACTTATGCTTTTCATACTGATGATATTAATGAGTTGAGAAGATATCTTAAAACCATGTTTGTTAGCTATAGAGATCAAACTTTAACATGTGAGAGATTAACTTCTGAAAATCTTGCTTTTAAGAAAAGAAATGATTTCTTAGAAAAAGAGTTAGTCATGTTCCATCAAACTCAGAAGGATAGAGATGCTGTTTTTTATGTTAGGGATGAAGTGCTAAAAATGAATGAATCTCTAAAAACTGAGTTAGAAAAGGAGAGAGAGATAATCAGGACTTGGACTAACTCTGACAAAACAACTCAAAATTTGCTAAGTAGTGGAAACTGGAAAGAGGGCTTAGGTTATGGAGAAGATAAGAATGATAAATGAACTAAAGAAATTAAGCATGTTGTTAAGCAAAAGTCAAAGTTAAAACCTGTCAAGTTTGTAACTGTAAAGTCTGAAAATGAGAAATCGGAAGTTAAAGAGGAATTAACTTCTGACAAACTAAAACAGGAAAAGACAACTGAAGTAAACATAGGCTTAATGACAAAGAAGCAGCTTAAGCATAAGCTGAAAGATGTTAAGAATGCAAACAAGGTAAAATCACCTAGGAAAAATAGGAATGGAAAGAAAGGTGTGAATAAAAGCAATAATTATAAACCTGTTCCTGATGCTCCTAGGAAAACATGTCATAACTGTGGAAGTTCTAACCATCTGGCTTCTTTTTGCAGGAAGAATAAGAATATTAACTCCTTACTTTCAAAATCAGGAGTTAAGAGTCAGTCTGTTAGATACAAACCACAAAATCCTGGTTTTCATTGTGGTAGTTTATGGCATTCCATTTATACTTGTAAGGAATATCATAGTTTGTACTATGATTATTATCAAATAAAACCTTCTTTAAAGAAAGTTTCCATTGTTCCTTCTAGTGTAAATTCTGATTCAAAGTCTGATAGTATAAGTTCTGATAAGAAAAATGTTAACATAAAATCTGATGCTAAATCCGCTGCAAATGTTAACAAACTTAATAAGGCCAAAGGATACAAGCAAGTCTGGGTCCTTAAAACTAATGATTAGTGGTCTTTGTGATTGCAGGGCAACAGGAAAAATATTCTAGTTCTGGACAGTGGATGTTCAGGACATATGACTAGAAATAAGTCTCTGCTATCAGACTTTGTGGAGAAAGTTGGCCCAAGTGTTTCTTATGGAGATGGCAACATTGGAAAAACATTGGGATATGGAAATATAAATCTTGGAAATGTCATAATTACAGACGTAGCTCTGGTCTCAGGACTTAAACACAATCTGCTGAGTATAAGTCAAATCTGTGACAGAGGTTATCATGTTGATTTCTTTGAAGAACACTGTGAAATTGTGAGTAAATCTAAAGGCAAAGTTGTTCTGAAAGGATTCAGGCGTGGTAATATTTATGAAGCTAAGCTTTCAACAAGTACTAATGGTTCTGCAATCTGTCTGATGAGTAGAGCATCAATTGAAGAAAGCTGGAATTGGCACAAGAAACTCTCTCATTTAAATTTCAATAACATAAATGAACTAGTCAAAAAAGATCTTGTGAGAGGACTGCCAAAGTCAGTATTTGCTCCTGATGGCCTTTGTGATTCCTGTCAGAAAGCCAAACAAAGAAAATCTTCATTCAAGAGCAAAACTGAATCATCAATTCTTGAGCCTTATCATCTACTACATGTTGATCTATTTGGTCCAGTGAATGTCATGTCTATTGCAAAGAAGAAATATGCTTTGGTCATAGTGGATGAGTTCACCAGATACACATGGGTGTATTTCTTGCACACAAAAAGTGAAAATGCATCTATCTTGATTGATCATGTCAAACAACTGGATAAATTGGTCAAAGATTCTGTGAAAATTTTAAGGAGTGATAATGGCACTGAGTTCAAGAATTTGATAATGGAAGAGTTCTGCAAAAACCATGGAATAAAGCAGGAATTTTCTGCTCCTGGAACTCCACAACAAAATGGAGTTGTTGAAAGGAAGAATAGAACTCTCATTGAAGCTACACGTACAATGCTTGAAGAAGCAAAGCTTCCAACCTATTTCTGGGCTGAAGCTGTGCAAACTGCTTGTTTTACTCAAAATGCAACACTCATTAACAAGCATGGAAAAACACCATATGAGATGGTGAAGAAAAAGAAGCCAAATCTGAAATACTTTCATGTATTTGGATGCAAGTGTTTTGTTCTCAAGACTCATCCTAAACAGCTATCCAAGTTTGATCTAAAAGCTGATGAAGGAATCTTTGTTGGATATCCACTTTCCACAAAAGCCTTCAGAGTCTATAATTTGAGAACAAAAGTGGTCATGGAATCTATCAATGTCTCTTTTGATGACAAGAAGATTACTGGTCTTGAAGATTTCATTGATCATGATCAGCTGAGATTTGAAAATGAAGACTCAAATTCTGATACTGAAAATCCTGATAGTCTAAGTCCTGATACTGTAAACTCTGATGGATTAAACTCTGATGTTATTGAAACTGTGGTGACTACGTCAAAGGAAGATGCACCAATGCAGGGGGAGCATACTCAAGATCCTACCACATCTCAAGAAACATCAAAACATACATCTGGCTCTTCAAGTTCTGATTCGTCAAGTTCTGATAAGCCAAGTTCTGATAGTGCTGAAAATCTAAATTCTGAAGAATCCAACTCAGAGAGCATAGATTCAGGGGGAGCATCAGAAAATGAAAATGAAGACAGCATGGATTATGGGGGAGCATCCAGTTCTAGAGAAAACTTTCCATCTGCAAGGAAGTGGACAAAGTCACATACACCTGATTTGATAATTGGAAATCCTGATGCAGGTGTCAGAACTAGAATATGCACTTAAAATGAATGTCTTTACAATTCTTTTCTCTCTCAGACTGAGCCAAAGAAAGTGGAAGAAGCTCTTCAAGATGCTGATTGGGTGCAAGCAATGCAGGAAGAGTTAAATGAATTTGAAAGAAACAAAGTCTGGACCCTAATGCCAAGACCAAAGAATAGATCTGTTGTTGGTACAAAGTGGGTATTCAGAAACAAAACTGACAGTGATGGCATAATTACAAGGAATAAGGCAAGGTTGGTTGCAAAAGGATATTCTCAACAGGAGGGAATTGATTATGATGAAACATTTGCACCAGTTGCTAGGTTAGAAGCCATAAGGATATTTTTGGCTTATGCTGCTCACAAAAAGTTTACTGTTTTTCAAATGGATGTGAAAAGTGCTTTTCTCAATGGAGAATTGGAGGAGGAAGTATATGTTGAACAACCTCCAGGCTTTGTAGATTCCAAACATCCAGATTATGTCTACAGGCTTGATAAAGCACTTTATGGACTTAAGCAAGCCCCTAGAGCATGGTATGAGACATTAGCTCAGTTTCTTCTGGAAAGTGGATTCAACAGAGGATCAATAGACAAAACACTGTTCTACCTCAACCATGGGAAGGACTTAGTTTTGGTCCAGATTTATGTTGATGATATCATATTTGGGTCTACAAATGACAAACTTTGCAAGAAGTTTGCCAAACTGATGCAGTCAAGATATCAGATGAGTATGATGGGGGAACTTAGCTATTTTCTGGGCCTTCAAGTCAAGCAAAATGAAGAAGGCACTTTTATTTGTCAAACTAAGTACACCAGAAACTTGCTGAAGAAATTTGGAATGCAAGATTGTTCCAGTGCATCCACTCCCATGGCCACTGCAACAAAACTGGATAAGGATACTGGTAAATCAGTAGATATTACTGATTACAGAGGTATGATTGGCTCTCTACTCTATCTAACTGCTAGTAGACCTGATATCATGTATGCTACCTGTCTTTGTGCAAGATTTCAAGCAGATCCAAGAGAACCTCACTTAACAGCTGTGAAAAGAATCTTTAAGTATCTTAAAGGAACAGATGATCTGGGATTGTGGTATCCTAGAGAATCAGATTTTAAACTAATAGGTTACTCAGATGCAGATTTTGCAGGTTGCAAAATTGACAGAAAAAGCACAAGTGGAAGCTGCCAATTTCTTGGAGGCAGATTGGTTTCTTGGTTCAGCAAGAAACAAAAGTCAATTTTCACATCAACTGCAGAAGCAGAGTATATTGTTGCAGGAAGTTGTTGTGCACAAATTCTTTGGATGAAGAATCAGTTACTGGATTATGGGTTAACATATTTCAAAATCCCTATTTACTGTGATAATCAAAGTGCTATTACTATGACAGGTAATCCAGTCCAACACTCTATGACAAAGCACATCAGCATCAGGTACCACTTCATAAGGGAACATGTGGATGAAGGTACAGTGGAATTGCACTTTGTTCCTACAGATCAACAACTTGCAGATATCTTCACAAAACCACTGTGTGAAGCCACTTTTACAAGATTGGTAAATGAACTTGGAATGATTTCAGGTTCTTTCTCTAAATCTGCTTAGTCTTGTTCTGTGTTATCAGACTTTATGATCAGTATTTACAGAATTTAATCTCTTTGTGTATTCTGTGATTAATTGATAAATGTTTTCAAAGTACTGATTGTTGTCTAATATATGTTTCTAAACTCTGATAAGTGTAATGTCTGTTTAAGTAACTATTCAATCCTATGAGGATAATTGTGCTAGATACTGACCTAGTAGTCTTCAATAAACAAATGATCCCATGTAAGAAGTAATTATTTTTGTGGAAATCTTATGACACAAGCAAATCCTGATAATTGAGCTTAGTTGAGTTTACTTTGTCTATCTTATTACTAAGTCACAAATTAGAATAATGCTACTCATATGTTAAGTACTGATACTAGTAAAACTGCTGAATGTACTAAGTGCTGATAAACCTCACTTATCAAAAGAAAAAGCAAAAGGATCATAGAATAAAATCAGGTACTCCTTTGAGATCTAGAGTAAAAATATGGAAGGGACGACCCAAGTGCATTGCTGGTATTAAGTAAATATGCATTAGAAAAGCAAAATATTTTCTTGGTGACTTTTCACACTCTATGATTACTGGAGAAATACTCTGATAATAGCATAAATTCTGATAAGCAGTCGTGACTCACTTACACTGAGAAGCCACTGTAAAGTAGAATTTAAAAAGATGTATAAAATTAGCACAAAACAGTTGAGGTGGACTCAAGCATGAACTCATTCATCAGTAGGTTTCAGGATAATGACAGCTCTTTAGCAAAATTTTAGTTATGCCTTATTTCTAAGATGTACTGAAGTGAATCAGACTTTACTCTTTGTCTGTTATTTAGCTTAATGCACACACTAATCACTCCATCTGAATAATGAAAATTACTGTGGTGGTATATGTTATTTTAGATAAACAGTCATTGTGTCACTTTGCACACACTCTGAGGACAAGTTCTGTTTGCATGTTCTGATGATTAAGTTCTGAAGACTATAACTCAGAATTTGTATAAGGACTTACTAAGATAGACATTCCTTTTTCGAGTTAAGAAATTATGTTCTGATGACTGTTAAGTTCTGATATTTCAGTCTAATTCTTTACTTGACTTATCTGTGGATAAAATTTGATAACAGTCTCAGTTCAAACTAAAATATGTTGAAGTGGAAGATTAATAGTCACTATGGTCAGGGTTAATGGTATTCGTACTTGAACAGTCCACTCTTACTTGTTACTTGTGCGCATTAAACCATATTTTCTTTTTCCAATGAATGTTATTCTTTTTCCAAGTCTGGGGAGACGAGGTAGAATTAATTCTACCTATCAGCATTAAATACTTTTACGTCTCATGGCATTCTCTTGCCTATATAAGCAGCCACTTCACATCAGCCTTCTCATCAGATTCTTTCTCACAAACTTACCTTCATACCTTTTTTTTTCTTTCAAAAACACCATGGTCAGATACAACATGTTTTTGAACTACCAAAACTTCAATATGGAGCTAAGTTGTGCTGACTGGCAGCAGGAGTGGCATGTCACGGCCATTCCTGAGGAGATCTGGGACTCTGTCCCACAGGAGGTACTGACCCACCTTCTGTTCTTCTATATGGACTACCATCGCCATCTGGAGCGATTGGAGGAGGAAAGGCTGGAAGCTCTCCACCAGCAAGAGCGAATCATCCGACTCGCCATTCTGTTTGTCGAGAGCAGGAAGAAGAGATGACTTAATCTCGTCTTCTTCCTGTTTTTCTTCATCATCAGCCTTGCCCTGCTTCTTGAGCTAGGACTAAGGCTGTTGATGTTAAGACTAGTAGCTTAGGGAAATCTTGTATAAGTGCTGATGTAATTTCCATTTCATGAATGTATTCTCTTGATATATTAATGAAATTTGTTTTTACTTCAAGATTTTGTCACTGAGTTATTTTGCAATGCTTTGATAAATCCTGATTGATATTCTGATGACCGTATAAATTCTGTTTTAATTTAAGTTCTGACTTTCATATATCAGCACTTACTCATATGATTTATCTTGGTCATTTTCACTTGATTTCTTTTCAGAATATTAATGTTGCAGTGAAAGAAAATTAAATAAGTGGGAACGGTTTCAATTTTGAATTAAAACTGTTTCACCTTAATTAATGGAATATCTAGGTAAGTGGAACGGTTTTCTCTTGAAAACAGGCAAGTGGGTAAGTAATGATTCCTGTTCTGATGACTGTTAAGTTCTGATATTTCAGTCTAATTCTTTACTTGACTTATCTGTGGATAAAATTTGATAACAGTCTCAGTTCAAACTAAAATATGTTGAAGTGGAAGATTAATAGTCACTATGGTCAGGGTTAATGGTATTCGTACTTGAACAGTCCACTCTTACTTGTTACTTGTGCGCATTAAACCATATTTTCTTTTTCCAATGAATGTTATTCTTTTTCCAAGTCTGGGGAGACGAGGTAGAATTAATTCTACCTATCAGCATTAAATACTTTTACGTCTCATGGCATTCTCTTGCCTATATAAGCAGCCACTTCACATCAGCCTTCTCATCAGATTCTTTCTCACAAACTTACCTTCATACCTTTTTTTTCTTTCAAAAACACCATGGTCAGATACAACATGTTTTTGAACTACCAAAACTTCAATATGGAGCTAAGTTGTGCTGACTGGCAGCAGGAGTGGCATGTCACGGCCATTCCTGAGGAGATCTGGGACTCTGTCCCACAGGAGGTACTGACCCACCTTCTGTTCTTCTATATGGACTACCATCGCCATCTGGAGCGATTGGAGGAGGAAAGGCTGGAAGCTCTCCACCAGCAAGAGCGAATCATCCGACTCGCCATTCTGTTTGTCGAGAGCAGGAAGAAGAGATGACTTAATCTCGTCTTCTTCCTGTTTTTCTTCATCATCAGCCTTGCCCTGCTTCTTGAGCTAGGACTAAGGCTGTTGATGTTAAGACTAGTAGCTTAGGGAAATCTTGTATAAGTGCTGATGTAATTTCCATTTCATGAATGTATTCTCTTGATATATTAATGAAATTTGTTTTTACTTCAAGATTTTGTCACTGAGTTATTTTGCAATGCTTTGATAAATCCTGATTGATATTCTGATGACCGTATAAATTCTGTTTTAATTTAAGTTCTGACTTTCATATATCAGCACTTACTCATATGATTTATCTTGGTCATTTTCACTTGATTTCTTTTCAGAATATTAATGTTGCAGTGAAAGAAAATTAAATAAGTGGGAACGGTTTCAATTTTGAATTAAAACTGTTTCACCTTAATTAATGGAATATCTAGGTAAGTGGAACGGTTTTCTCTTGAAAACAGGCAAGTGGGTAAGTAATGATTCCTGTTTTCTCGAGCCTAGTAACTATCCGTTATTACTGCATGTCTGACAGGTGTCCAACGGTAACATTTTTTTTAGAGTATAAGTACAACAGAGAGAGGATTTCTTTAATCTTTTATTTCCTTCATATTTTTTTCTCTCTACTTACTTTTACTCTCTTTCTCTTTACTTCTCACATTGGTTTTTCATACAGGCATTATATCAAGCACCTAACAGGCATTTTTGAATCTCAATTTTTTTTCACATGGCACCTAAGGATTTAATCATTGATGGAGCTAAGTTTGTTCCAAACAACTATGCTGCAATTCTTGATCACACTGAAGCTCCATCTGAATTGCATTTTGTGCAAGATCTTCTTGCACACAGTGAGGTTGGGTATGCCTTAACTCAGCCTGAAGTCTTTTCGAGCCAACAAGTTCTGACATTTTGGCGGACTGGGCACTATGGTGATGGTGGTAAACGTGGCACTCCCAGTATTGTCTTCGAAGTGGGAGATTCATCTTATGCAGTCACTCCTGGTACAATACGCAGGGCTCTACATCTCCCAGAAGAGTGTACTTTTTCACTTCCAGAGGAATCAGCTCTTCGGGAGTTAATGGCTGACTTGGGATATGAAAAGAGTTTGACAAAACTTGGGCAGTTGAAACGGGCTAATATCATAAGAGAATGGAGCTTCTTCTTTGACTGCATCACTAAAGCATTTGGAAATAAATGTTCAAATTTTGATGCTATCCCAATTCTGAGTCAGCACATCGGGTATGCTATTATCAATCAAACTCATTTTGATTTTGCAACTGGTATACTTGGTTTTATTGGGGATAGGATGACAGAGGATAGGGATGTTGTCTATTTTGCTAGATTCTGTCAACTTATTTATACTTATTGTACTGATGAACCTCAATTAGTCAGTTTCTCAACCCCACCTTTTAAGGTTGCAAAACGCTACTTTAATGACCTGGTAAATGCTGACACTAAGAAAACAGTGGTTAGACCATTACAGATTCCTCAGTCTGTAAAATAGATCCTAGTAAATGCTGATCCTGATACTTATAGATCTGTTTACTCTGATGTCCAACCAACACCTCACACCCAAAAACCATCATTCTCAGCACCTACAACTCATTCTACTCAACCTACCCTCAGGACATATATCAAATCCTATCTCTCCACTTCACAGACTGATAAACCCTCATCCTCAGCACCTATTGTGAAACCCTCATCCTCTAAGCCAAAGAGGACAAAGACTGTTCCTCAAACACCTCAAAAGAGAAGGAGGATTGCCTTGAGAGATGAATCTGATTCTGAGGAACAGGTTCCTTCTTCAGAACCTCTTGTAAGTGAAGCTGAGAAAGAGACTTCTCAGAAGGATTCTGGAATTGGGGGATCTAGGCTTCTCAAAAGGCTTAAAAAAATGACAGTTCCTGAAACTCCCAAGGAATCCAAATCTACAAAGAAATACAAGAAACAGAGGGCCCAAAGGCCAGTTTCAGATGATGAAGAGGAAGCAGCTAAGGAAGGGGATCAGGAATCTCTGATCTCACAAGACAAGGAATTTGCTCCAGTTACTTTTTCTCCATCAACTCCATCTAAGGAAGCTGTTTCTGAAAAGCATATCACACCATCTGTGTCTCCTGTTGATTCAGGCACAAGTGCTGGTATTGATGTACAACACTTGGTTGTGTCTGAAGTACTTCTCTTCGAAGCTCCAACATCAACTAATCATTCAACAACACCTGTTACTGATGCTGTTCAAACTCCCAAGTTACCTACAACACCTTCTCTGCATCTAGATGCTGATGATCAGACTTTAGGTGAGCATCAGGATATGGCTGTTGATCAGAACTTAGCACCAGATCAGCAATTAGAAGTTGCTGAAACCTCTATTGTTACTCACACTGTTGTTTTAACAGAAGATACTGAGTCTGTAAGTTCTGATGCTGCACATGCTAGAGATACTGGTGATGCTGCTCCAACTGCAGATGCTGATGCAGCAGGTCCTTCAGGACATGCTCCTCAACAAGCTATTCTTAAGTCAGAAATTGTTAAGAAGTTTGTTATTGGCGAAGCACCAGTGCCTTGGAGTGAAACTCCTGCAGGACAGGAGTGGACTAAGGAATGGAACTCAGTTACCTGTGTTCCAACTGCACAGAATCTGGATGAGCACTTGACAAAAGCTGATGAGATGTTAAATACTGATGATTTCAAAACACAGCTTAGAGTCACTGCATTGAGTACTAAACATCTACAAGGTCTTCATTCAACTACTCATGCAGAGCTACATCTCTTAAGGGAAGAACTAATGAAGCAAGAACAAGTTCACAAGATTGATAAGAAAAAGTTCTTCCAACCTACCTTTGACAGGATTGCTTATATTGAGAAGACTCAAGAGAAACAACAAGCTCAGATTGATGCAATTCTGACCAATCAAGCTTCTCAGCACTCACAACTTCATGAAATCCAATCTTCAGTGGAATTGCTTCTCTCTCTTCTACTACCTGCTGATGCCAAAAAGGGGGAGAAAGTAATTAAGTCCAAATGCAAGACTGATAAGACACTGAAAGGGAAGGATGATAGAAAAGATGATCAAGGAAACTCTGAAATGGGTAGAGTTCATAGTCAAGGTAGAGGATTCACATCAAGACAAGCTAGTCACAGGACAAGTTCTGATATTGGGAAAAGAATAAGTTCTGCTACTGGTAAAAGGATAAGTTCTGATGAACTTTTAGATCTTGATGAGGAAATGTCAAGACAGTTATTTCTTCAGGAAAATCCAGGAATGGACTTGGAGAGTTTAATGGAAGAAGAAGCCAGGCTTAAATCAGAGAAAGTCACATCTAAATCTGAAGCTTCTGGTAAAAAGCCACTTCCAAAACTCAAAGGCATTGTGATCAAAGAAAGGACACATACTGAAGCAACATTGGCTAAATCACAACCGCAGATAGATCCAAGATCCAAGGGTAAAGAAAAGGTTGGTGAACCTATCAAGGTTTATGTACCTCCTGAGGATGAAGAAATTACTGATGAAAAGTATAATCTTGCTCTAACTTCAAGAAAAGTTCTTAAAATAACCTCTTACATGGCTCAAGTTGTTCAGAGTTAAGAAATTGTAAGTTCTGATATTCAGAAGAAGCAAGTAACCTCTGACATAGCTCAAGTTAACTTGATATCAGAAGATAGACCAAAAACACTCCTACCAGGATTCACTAAAGCAAAGCAGACTCAACCTTTGAAGACTACTGCAAGTGGTTTTGAAGCTAGAGTAGTTACTGGAAAGGAAGCAAGATATAAAACTGGATTGGGAAGTGCTAATGAAAGAAGAGTACATAACACTACCAATGATCCAACTTCCTTGAGTGAACCAGGTATTGGAGCAACTCCTGAGAGATTGAATCAACTGGAATCTGTACAAATGGTTTACCATACCTATTTGAAAGAATACATCTTGTTGTATTTCATGACAGATGGTAGGGTTTATCATATAAGACAAAATGTCATTCCATTGAAGTATTTTGAAGAATTGGAGCATGCATTATTCTTATTTCAAGTGGATGATAGATTGACATGGACTGCTGCAAATTATTTGAAAGAACAGATTCGGAGACAGAAAAGGCTTTATTCTGTTAAGTCTGACAGCTCATACGTTCCTAAGTACAGAGATCACAATGGTGATATAGTTGAAATGAAGCCCAACACTGCTCAAATTGTAACTACCTTTCTGGGGTACAGGGCTGTGGAATTCAATCTTGAGTCTGATAAAGCTTATTTGATCAGACTGGATCAGGATATAAGAAAAGCAAAGATCAATGATCTCAGAGCTGCAATTTTTCAGATTGGTGAAGATACTGCAGAGCTTAAAGATGCCAAAAGGAGAATGATTGATGAACTTAGATATGCTGAGAGATGTTTGTTGAAGAACTATCTCAGAACAACTCCTGACATCAGAGAGATTAGATGATGAAGCCAAGTCAAAGATCTACAACTGCTTAAATTCTAATATTTCTACAGACTGAAGTTGTTATCAGAAGTTAAATGTTGGTAAAGCTTTAAGGACTGTAAGTTGTAGTTATCTAGTCTAATTCTCATGCATTTGTACTTAATGTTTTTGACATCATCAAATATCTGTTGAACTTGTATATTTTGCTAATTTACAAGTTGGGGGAGATTGTTAGATATATTTGATAATGTCATGACTAATATGATTTATGTTTAGATTTCAGATCTTACTTAACAGAACAAATCAGTATTTAACCATTGATCAGTACTTATTTTGGAAGTCAGGACTTAAGGATATCAGTACTTATGTTATCAGGAGATAATCATCAGAAGTTAGATATTAGAACTTAAGTGCTGAAGGAAGTTCAGATAAGGACAGTAGCTGATTAAAGGAAAGAAGACCAAGATAAACATAAGAAGACATATGCATGAAAAAGGAGTTTCGTGAAGAATGGAATACTTGGAAGAAAAGATATCTGATTGATATATTTTAGGAAGCAGAATTATATTCCATATCAATTAGCGATTATCTTGTAACTGTGTAATATATAAACACAGACATAGGGTTTACACTATAAGTGTTATCATATTCGAGAAGATTATACATTGTAACCCTAGCAGCTCTCGTGATTATTTGTTCATCACTGAGAGAGGACAGTTCCATACTGTAACAGAGTTTATTATTTCAATAAAGTTTGTTTTCTGTTACTTAAGGTTTTAAAGTTCGATTTGATTGTATTATATACTGTATTCACCCCCTCTACAGTGCGTGTGACCTAACACTTGATTATGAGTAACTTAATAATTACACATATACTGAGAATAAAAGTTGAAGAGAGAATTGTATTTCAATATGTTTTAGCATATCTGATTTCAATAACTGAAAGTCCTATTTATAGAGGTTGGTTGACAAGTCTTACTAAAAAAGCTATATAAGCTTCTTTGATAAGTAGCGTAGTTCTTCACTAGTAAGTTTCGTAAGTCTTCCTTAATGAGCTTTACAATTCTTCCTTACTAAGTTTCTTCTCTAAGAAGTTGCGCAAATTTTCTTCAATAAGTTTTGAGAGACTTCCTCAATAAGTTTTATGAGTCTTCTTGATTAAGCTTTGACAATCATTATTATATCATATTATAACACTCCCCCTTGATTGTCAAATACGAGTTTACTACAGAGATTAACTGACTCGTTAAAACCTAACAAGGAAAAATCCAGTAGGATAAAAAACCTTGACGGAGAAAAAAAGTACAGTCTCCCCCTGAATGTAACATATCACACTTTGACATCTTGTTGTAGCAAGTTTCTCAATCTCCGCATGCCAATATTATTCTGTAGCTTTTCAATTATTGATGTGGGTAGTGACTTTGTAAGTAAATCAACCAGATTATCACATGAGCGCACTTGTTGTACATCAATATCACCATTTTCCTATAGTTCATGTGTATGGAAGAATTTTGGTAAGATATGCTTGGTTTGATCCCCTTTGATAAATCCTTCCTTTAACTGTCTGATACAAGCTGTATTATCTTCAAACAAAATTGTAGGACTATTTGAAATACTTGATAATCCACGCGATTCTCGAATATATTGAATTACAGACCTTAGCCAAATGAATTACATACTTGCTTCATGAATTGCAAGTAACTCTGTGTGATTTGATGAAGTTGCTGCCATGGTCTATTTTGTAGACTTTCAAGAGATAGCAGTGCCACAATATGTGAGTAGATAACTTGTTTGTGATCGTCCAAAATGAGGATCTAACATGTACCCAACATATGCATATCCAGTCAATTGTGATTTTGAAATATGTGGAAAGAATAACCCGAGATCAATTATCCCACGAAGATATCCGAATATGTGTTTGATCCCATCTCAATGCCTTTTAGTTGGATTAGAACTGAATCTTGCCAACAGGTTCACAGAAAAACAATATCGGGCCTTGTGTTATTTGCAAGATACATAAGAGCTCCAATAGCACTAAGATATGGAACTTCAGGCCCAAGTCATCTTCATCTTCTTTTATGAGTTGGAAGGGATCCTTTTCAACTTCGAGTGATCAAACAACCATTTGTGTCGTTAATGGATGAGCTTTGTCCATGTAGAACCGATCAAGAATCTTTTCTGTATAAGTGGACTGATGAACAAGTATACCCGAAGATAAGTGTTCCACCTGTATGCCTAAACAAAATCTTGTATTTCCAAGATTTTTCATTTCAAACTCATTTTTCAAATAAGCAGCAACATTAGCAATATCTTCGGAAGTACCTACAATATTCAAATTATCCACATATACAATAACAATAATAAAACACATTGATGTACCACATACGAATAGACTGTTTTAAGCCATATAATGATCGTTGTCATTTAACCGAGTATAAATGTCGAGGCTTAGTTTCATCTATCTTTAATTCTTCAGGGATTTTCATATAAATATCACTATCAAGTGATCCATAAAGGTAGGCTGTAACAACGTCCATGAGACGTGTTTCCAATCTTTCCATACAAGCCAAACCTATCAGAAAACGAAAAGTGACTCCATCCATCACAGGAGAGTAAGTTTCCTGGTAATCAAATTCAGGCCTTTGAGAGAATCCCTGAGCTAACAGTCGGGCCTTATATCTCACAATTTATTTTCTCTCATTTCGTTTCCGTACAAACACCCATCTATTCCCGAAGGGGATCACGCCAGTTAATTTTTGGACTGCAGGTTCAAATATAATTCTCTTTGCACAAGGATTGCAATTTTTCTATATTTCAATTTTCCATTTTGGCCAATCATCTCTTTGTCGACATTCTTCCACACTTTGTGGTTCAGGATCGGAGTTCATAATAATATCACATGCCACGGAAAAAGCATATACATCATCAACCTCAATACTCCCACGATCCAATAATTTCCTGTTATGTACATAACTCAGTGAGATCTCATAATTTTCAGGTACCTTTGCTTCTATTGAAGCATGTGCCACTTCTGAGCAATATCCTCTTTTTAAGGCAATACCATTTTGGTGATTTTGTCACAGACGCTACTGGGGTTTTATTTTCTTGAGATCTTCTTTTGTGTTATACGTCTGTACTAGTAAAGCTGTAGAAAAGAAGAATTATCACTTTCATGCAAATTCAATTATTTTTGCTTAGTTTAGTAAAAATTTACTGATTACATTTTCCTACTGAACTTTACATAAGTATGTAAAATGATAATCACAAACCTTGAATTATTAGAAACAACCGATGTTCCACATTGGCATTCACACATCCACATCTTAACACGATGTAGTCCTCGATTCTCTGGGAACAAACATCGAGTTTCCCCTTCTTTTTTTTTTATTGACAAATATGGCTTATAGCCTTATAAATGAGTATCTGTTCTCATAAATCTCGGGGCGAGCGAGGATCGAACCAGTACCTGGGACGACAGAGGATAAACTCTTAACCACTTGAGCTATCCAACCGTGCTCTTCCCTTTTTTTTTAATAACTACAAAACTCCTTCAAATATGATCAATTTACCAACATAACAGACAAATAAGAAGAAAACTATCTGCCCTTTATTACCTCAATAGAAGCTTCTCAAAAATATGAAAGGAAAGTCATCAAGTTTATCAACATGCTTCATTTGTTCCTCTAATCTCTCACATTCTTCTTTATGAACACTCCAATATGCAATCTACATTGCACAAATAAAATACTGTATAATTATTTAATTTTGCCGAATAAAGTTATTTGTGTAAGAAAATGTAAAATAGTATAGCTAATATAAATTGTGTTCGTTTTTGGACGGTCTTTGACAAATTTGTTATATATACATAAATTTTAAATATGGCCTAGTGAATGAATATGTCTAGTTAATAACCGGGAAAACTTATTTTTGTACACGAATATTTAAATTTCTCGAAAAAATCAGTTGCAAATATAATAATAATTGACAAAAAAAATGATAAAAACTAAATGTGAAATTGACTAATTGAGTGGGGAAGGGGCCTGGTGAGAAAGGGACCAATAAGAGCAGGTGCAATGCATAAACCCAAGTCTTCACACAAATTATGCTTTTGTTGTGCCAACTAAGTAATTATGGGCTCAGAAAATGAGTTGGACAGTCCACTCCAATACAAGGCCTGAGACCAAGTTTTTTGTAACGTTATACTGCAACACACCCGGCTGATTTTGATTGAGCAATATGAATAAATAATAAATAAATAAAAAAGTAAAAGCAAGTTAATTTTTCAGAGTTGGCCAACCCAAGTTGGAGGGACTGACCAACTTTTTTTTTTCTCTCCAGTGCACCACGAAACCCAGCTCCTTCTTTTTTTCCTCCATGTCAGCCATTTGGGCTCTGCATTGCACATGCTCTAAGCGACGGCTTGACAACGAGCACATCGTCTAACGATTCGGTTAACATATTGTTAATTGCTATTTGCAAATAGTGCAGTTAACATTAATACAAGCTACAAATGTTCATGATGATGGCGAGGGGTGTGCAATAGTCAATTTGGTCAGTTTTTTATGATCAAATCGGACCGGTCCGTATATAACCGTTTTACAGAATATCAAACCGAACCGGACCGTTTGAAATTTCGGATCAGACCAGACTTGACCGCGATTTAACAATTCGGTCCGGTCGGTAACGGTTTGAAACCTAACTAAATACATAAATATAAAATTCATTATTTTTGTAAAATTTAGAATACAAATATTACATATAAAATACTAATTTGAAGATATTAATTATAAAATAAATATATAAAATATAAAATAAACTTAAGTAATTAACATATATATATACATAAAAATGATATATAATTATAATAAATATATTAATATATATTGAAACGGTTCGGTTCGACCTTAACGGTCCGGTTTGGAGATAAAAACCAGGTCGGACCGTAAAATAATGGATTTTATTCATACCAAACCTAGACCAAGTCGAATCGCGGAAAAAACCAAAAAAGACGGTTTGGTCGGTTCGGTCCGGTCCAGCTCGGTCGGTTTGACTTTTTTTTGCTCACCCCTAATGATGGTAGTTGGATTTTTTTACTATCAAGTTCAAGTTCAATTTGATTTTATTATGACTCTATCTTGAGTTCTATAAATCATATTTTGACACTTTTATATTTCACGCGAAACTCACGAACTAATGTTTAATTCACTTATGATTAAAAAAAAATTATCCAAGAAATATTAACCAGAAATTGAAGAAAAAATAATTAAAAATTTTGCATTATTATTCTATTGGATGCCAATTTCTTTTTGGTTTAAATCATTCAAAAGTTATGATATTTTATTCAATTCAGAATACCTATTTATCTTTAGTTATAAAATATTCCTTTATTTTAGATTTAAGGGTTATAATCAATTTATATAAAGATTTAACGGGTCTTATTTATTTGGTAATAGAGGAACGATAACTACCAAAAATTTGGATATCGTCATCCCCTTATACATATTATATAATAAGAATATAAATTGATTAAGTTCTAACAAATATTTGATCTATTCGATTTTTGAACTCGGTTTTATCAAATCAACTATTTTACAATGGTATATAATAAATAAAGTTAAAATATTAAATATTATTAAAAAATTAAAATATGTTCAATTCTTATTCCAATCGGTTTGGGCCGAATTTTAATCCAGATTTTTCGTTCGGGGCCGACCGAATTTTTAAAAAAATGAGGTATTTAATGCACACGAACCGATTCAACTTTTTTTTTTGCGGATCAGGCTTTTCAAAATTGTCCCGATTGACTCCCGCCTCAATAAATTTAAGAAAATTAGTTCATTTTGTCACAATTGGAGTTTAAATATTTAAAATATGAAAAAAGTTCCTTATATCAAATGAAATGGCAAGTTTAAGATAAGTTTCAATATTTTTTCCCCAAAACAGTAGTACATGTTTAGTTTGGGCTGGTACTGGGTTGAATTTATTTCAGGAGATGCAAGTAATCATAACCCAGCTGCTGCAGGACTCCAGAGCATAAAGTTCCATGCACAATGGAACAATACTCTTGGAAAACAACAATTTTTTCTGATGTTTCGAATATCATATTTCAATCTTATCAACAATATAACAGCTAACAAGTTCATGTGAATTTGGAATGAAAATGTTCAAGATATCACCACCATTCACAAAATAATCCTTTATATCACATGAATATGTAAATTGGACTTTTGTTTTCAGAAACTGTCATTAATAAATTAACCAGCACATTAATAAATTAACCAGCACACACAGAATTGATGCTACAGCATGATGTTAATCATAAGCCACATAAGAAGATATTTCAGTAGCATCAAACAACTAATAAAATGGAAGAAAAGACAATGAGAAAACATCAAATAAGTCATGAAAACTGATGTCTTGTTTTTTTAGTTATATCAGAATGTCCTCGTCTCCTCAGTACCGAAAGAACCTACTAGTAGATTAAATGATAGAAATGCATCTCCAGAGCTTCCCAGATACTACTTGCAGATTCACAAACAATAATAATATGGAAAAGATCATCTGAGATTGACATCTTTAATACATATTCAGCTCTTCCATTCTTCATCTTCCACTTCCTGATACTTTCTTGGTCGAAGCGAGGAATACTTTCTCGGCCAGACACAATATCCCACAGATCTTCACTTGCGAGAAATGACTTCATACAACTTCTCCAGATTCTGTAGTTTGTAGAGTTTAGAATCTTTGGAGCAAGTGAATGTGAATCCATTATCAGTTGTGGAGTTGGAGAACAAACTAGATTTTACTAGTTATGCGAAGAAACCTACATAAACATGCAATTTATAATAAAATGCAGGGGAAGATGTAAAGGCCTTAATTAATATGACCAGAAAATGTCAACAATTGTCAACAATAGTTACTCAATTTAAAAATATATAGTCAAATTTTCACATTCCCAAAAAAATTGTCAACAATAGTTACTCAATTTAAATTTATCGGTTAGCTACTACGTAAGAGTAAATACTAAATATTCAGCAATCGAGCTCGAAGATGCTGGTTCACACAAACAGTATGTGAATACCAAATTTTCGAAAATAAAATTGCATCAAAATGAAAAGTGAAAATTACAGAGTAAACCTTCAATATTACTTTTCATCTAGCTCTTATTAGTGCAATCTTTCCTGGAGTTGTTGGTTCCAAACTCCACAGCTATATTCAGTGATATCAATTTATTACAAGATAGAGTTGTTAACACAAAACAAATGCATTGCCTTTGATCTTGTACAGTTGAGTGAGTTAAACATACGATTCAATCTCTGATGTTTAAGAAATCCTCATTGAAAATCATTAAGAACTCAATAAGTTTAAGAGAACTGATTCGAGAATTCAGGAATAAGTTTAAGAGTATTGCTTCCTTTTTTTAACATAAAGTAAAAGCAAACATGGAACTGTGGCTACAACATTATGCAAATCACTAGCCACATTAAAAGAAAGGAGCTACACCTACATGCAATTTATAGTAGATGCATGGGAAGATGAATGAAGTCTAGGGCTGTTCACGAACCTAGCTGTTCGCGAACAAGCTCGGGCTCGGCTCGTTAAGGACTCGTTCGGCTCGGCTCGTTTTTAAACTCGAACTCGAGCTCGAATACAAAAATTTGTTCGTTAAGCAAAACGAGCTTGAGCCGAGTTTCACGATGTTCGGCTCGAGTTCGGCTCGAACTCGCTCAACTCGAGCTCGGCTCGTTAAAATTCAAAAAAATAAAATAATTCTGAATATTTTAATTATACTTGCATCATTTGTATCTATTGATATATCAAAACAGATGAACAGAGACAAGGAAACCCAATCCAAAACACACCAAATCACAACCAAATCGAAATCTAAAAACACCAATTTACAATCAAAATTAAATCACAACCATATCCAATTTATAACCAAAACAAAAACACAACCAATTAAACAAATATCATCAAACACCTGCTTACATAACCCTTTTTAATTCTTGATAAAACCCTGAAGCTGAAGCCGTACTTGGTTGATAAAAACTCAAATCTGAAGCCGCGGTTTATTGAGATGGTTATCTATATTGCGTGTGAGTTATACTTATAATAGCATAATAAAAAATTAGAGGGGCGAAGAAGAACATAGATAAGAAGAACTGAAGAAGGGGCCAGAACAAGAAGAAAGGAATTATTATTATTATTATTATTTTGTCGGGGAGATGAATTGGTGAACTTTGGTTTATAGGTTCTCTCTCCAACTGGGCTTTTGTTATATAAATCGGGTTGGGCTTGAATTACCTAAGTTGGGCCTGTAGAGTTATTTTTATTATTTGTTAACGAGTGGCTCGGTTACTGCTCGAGTTCGGTTCGGCTCGTATTTGTTCGCGAACAAGCTCGAGTTCGGCTCGTTAGTTCACGAGCTCGAGCTCGAACATAGGTTTATGTTCGATAAGAAAGCTCGGCTCGGCTCGATTCGTCAGAAAAAAAAATAAAACTCGGCTTGATTCGATCAAAACTCGGTTCGATTCGGTTCGAAGATGTAAAGGTCAAGCAGTACACAGTCTTTAATGCATGGAAATTTGTGAAGGCCTTGGCGGTCTTCTTCAGCTAATTTGACACTTCAGCTACTTGATATTTGTAAAGGTACTTCAAATTCACGTGAGTAAGAAATTTATAATTAAAAAAAAGAGACCATTTTGTTACTCCCTTACAGTTTTGTATGCTATTTTGACTAGTCTATACTGTAAATTACACTTAAATTATTATTAAATAAATTTAAAACTTACATTATTACAAAATATATCTGATTCTCTTTAAAATATATTTTTTACTTTTTTAAAATGATACATATATTTTTCTTTATATTAGTCAAAAACTAGTTAATTTGATTACATACAAGTTAAAGCAAGACATATACCAGATGGAGGGATCAAATGTTTGTTTGACAATCACTGTTCACTACTCCCTCCGTTTTAAAATAACCGTCCACTTTTGGAAAAAAAAATTGTTTCAAAATATTTGTCCAAATACACTTTCAATGTCACTCTTAAAATCATAAAATTTAGTTTATATTTTCAAGATGAATTCTACACCACACACAGTTATTGTATCTCTAGTTTATATTTTCAAGATTAACTCTTCACCATAAACACAATAGTGTAGTTAATGTAGTCAATACAATAAATACGATAACTAATATAGTTTTTTCAAGAATGTTAGAGTTTCTTAATACGGTCTTTCTAATGTGTGCCCAAGGGTACAAATTAATCACTAACTCCAATAAAAAAGAGCTCTTTTTATTGGTAGAATTGATGTGAATGCAGGGGGTTATTAACATTTATTATTTAATCACCAATAAGAAGATCTCATTTATATGCGAGTTAGTGAATATTGTGTGTCTAAAATCACTTCTTAATATGGGTAATTTTTTTAAAAGTGGACGGTTATAGACGGAGGGAGTAGCATGAAACACCCCAACCAAGTCTCCATTTCGTCCATTTTCTTTCTAGTTACTTGCACTTGGGTAAATAAGTGAGACTAAGGTTAGTTAACCCAAAAATCAGCTGTCAAAATTTAATTGGTGGGACATCCAAAATTTATATCAAAATAATTATTAAATAATAGATAAAATATTTGAATTTAATTTGATAATAATTGAGTCGAATTTGAGCTTTTAATTATTTAGCTCTTAAATTTCATAAGAGTAATTGAGCATTTGTTATTTTTTATTTTTCTATGTAAATATTTTAATAAAAAAATCAATTTTTGTATATAATTTATAGATGAGAATAATGATCATAGATCTTAGAATATTTGTTCCTGAGATAACAAGAAAAGCATGTACCATACAATACACGCAAATCAATGATATCTCATGAAACTTATCCTAAATTCTACCTTCCTTATTCTCTTTATATATTTTATAAAGCCGAATCGATCATATTTTTAGTTTTTGTTAATATTTTTTAATATCAATTCAAGTTTTTGTGCCTAGTTTAAAAAATACTCCTATCTGATAATTTATAAGTTAAGTTTAGAACTTGAAATCGATGGCCCTGTCGATTTTGAGTTCGATCCCAAACTCCAGGTTAGATGCTAGTTCGAAAGATGAAAGAGGGCTAAAACACCAGTATATTAAATATTTACAGGCATAGCAATTAGAAAACTTCAAATGATATAGTCATGCATGAGCAGAATTGAAACTAATATATTTAGCAATCGAGCTTATTTCTATCAATACTCGATACAAGTACAACATGGTGAATGCTTGACCGACCCGACTTATCGGACTTATCGGGTTTTGACCGAATCTCCAAATTTTTGAACCGAGGTTTTTTGTGCATTTTTATACAAGTACAGAAATCGGACACTATTTGGAAAACAAAATTAAGTCAAATAGGGAAGTGGCCTTTGAAAGAAAATTCAAAATTCCAATAAATAAATCTGGCTAATAAGTTTTAATCAATGTTTAACTAGTCGTATTAATTCCAAATTAAAGAAAATAACCAACATTGGCTGGGAGTTCCTCAATCACTAAATTATAAAACTTCTGTATGTCAACCAACATCATTTCATCGTCCTCGGTGACAAAGTTGATTGCAACAACTTTCCTTTCAATGCGTCCACCACGTCCAGTTCGATAAAGGTATTTCTCAGGCTCAGTTGGCAGATCATAGTTGAAAACAATTGACACTTGTTCGACATCTAGACCACGAGCCAGGTGATCAGTGGTAATGAGCACTCGAGAAGAACCAGAACGGAATTCTCGCATAATTATATCTCTAGTATTCTGATCCATGTCTGCATGAGTGGCAGACACTGTGTGATCACGGCTGCGCATTTTGTCAGTCAGCCAAACAATCTTGGTTTGTTGAGTAATCAGCTCATCTAAAACCTTAAGGTATTAGAGGAAACCCCCAATAGGATCATATATTTAACACTCCCCCTCACTCGAAAGCCCATTTATGGGTCGAAGAGTGGAACACCGGCACACATCTTTGGGGTATTAATTGTCTTTAGTGTCCACAATAAATTGTGAGAATATTGGGGTGACAGGAATCGAAACTTAGTTCTCCCGCCAGCCTAAGCTCTGATACCATGTTGAGTAACCAACTCATCTAAAAACTTAAGGTATTAGAGGAACGCCCCAATAGGATCATATATTTAACATCTGGTATCGACGAAAATGATACTCTGTGTAATGGCAAAAGTTTCATAAAGATCACAAAGTGTTTCTAGTTTCCATTCCTCCTTGACAACATCAACATAAAAATGTTTGGTACCATCAAGTGTGGGTTCATTTTGCTTTAAAATAATCCTCACGGGCTTCTTCATGAATTTCCTTGTGAATTTAAGAGCCTCGGGAGGCATGGTGGCAGAGAAAACTACTACCTGAATATTAGGAGGTAGCAGCCGGAAGATATAATATATCTGCCAAAAATCGAACATAAATGAATTTAACGAGGTTTAACTATAACAAGTTCGTGTGAATTGGCCCAGTTATCATAATTTGGAGTGAAAATGTTCAAGATATCACCACCATTCACAAAATAATCCTTTATACCACATGAATATGTAAGTTGGACTTATGTTTTGTTTTCAGAAACTGTCATTACTAAATTAACCAGCACACACAGAATTGATGCTACAGCTTGATGTTAATCATAAGCCACATAAGAAGATATTTCAGTAGCATCAAACAACTAATAAAATGGAAGAAAAGACAATGAGAAAACATCAAATAAGTCATGAAAACTGATGTCTTGTTTTTTTAGTTATATCAGAATGTCCTCGTCTCCTCAGTACCGAAAGAACCTACTAGTAGATTAAATGGTAGAAATGTATCTCCAGAGCTTCCCAGATACTACTTGCAGATTCACAAACAATAATAATATGGAAAAGATCATCTGAGATTGGCATCTTTAATACATATTCAGCTCTTCCATTCTTCATCTTCCACTTCATGATACTTTCTTGGTCGAAAGATAATAAAGATTCTAAAGATTCTAATGGATTCGAGAAATGTCTGCATGAGTGGCAGACACTGTGTGATCACGGCTGCGCAATTTGTCAGTCAGCCAATCAAACTTGCGCCTGGTATTAACAAAGATGACACTCTGGGTAATTGCCAAAGTCTCATAAAGACCGCAGACTGTTTCCAGTTTCCAGTTTCCAGTTTCCATTCCTCCTTAACATTAACATAAAATTGTTTGATACTCTCGAGAGTGAGCTCATCTAGTTTCACAAGAATATTCACTGGATTAATATAAAATTCTTTGTAATTTCAAGAGCCTCGGGTAGTGCCAGGCATACTACATTTAGTACATCAAAAGAAATAAGAGTTTCATTGTTGGCATGCAAGCAACCTTTATGCTTAGCTTAATCAAAAAAATCAATTAGCAATTACCAAAGCAAAGACCAGATTAGGACAACAATGAATTGGAAAAAGAAATGGTAAACTTACGGCTCAGTTACATTTGCACTACTTTGAGACGCTTCTGGCACATAGCCAGCCATGTCTATTAGAGAAAACAAGAAATAAAAGTTAACCATAAGAAATGGAATCGATGCTTAAGTAAATAAATATTAACCCCTATATGGAAATGAAAATTTTACCTTCTTCATCCTTTGCCTTCTTGCTTGCATTTAAATCACTTTCTTCATCATTATCAGCTGCAAAATCAGCCCTCTTCTTGGCTAAGCCCTTCAGTGATACCAATATATTCTCAAAAACTTTTAAAGACGGTTGCATAGACCAACCCTAAATTGATGTCACAAATGGTATGAATTCGGGTTCCAAGCCACGAACAACAATGCACCTTAACCGAGCTTCAGAAATCAGCTTCTCAGGGTCTAGCTTAGCAATCTCAAAGCACAGATTCTTAATTTTTAAGAAAAACTGAGATATTGTCAGATTACCTTGCTTAGCATTTTCTAGCTCATTTTCTAACACACCTAATCGAGCCTCTTTATCAGTTTTATCCATTGACAGGCCTACCCCACATAATCTTCTTACCTGGACCCAAATGGTCAAAATGGGTTTACATTCAGGGCTACCTTCTTTGATAACAGAACTTTACTAGATTAGTCATTAAAATAAAAAATTCATATAGCCGCAAACATAATTATTTCCGTTTTCTGTGAACGTGCAGACCGAGCTTCCTTTAAGAAACTTTAAACACAGGGATGCAAGATGTCTTATAAACTCAAATTTATTGTAGATAAAGGCATAGAAAATTAGTAAACCTTCAGATGATGTAGTCATGCATTAGTAGGGTTGAAACTTAAGAATTAGCCATTGAGCTGAAAGGTTCTGGTTCATACATTCATTTCTGTGAATATGATAGTGAATACAATAGATAGAAATCCAGGATAATCAAATTATATCGAACTGGGAAGTAATCAAAAGCTCAAAATTCGATAAATAAAACTGGCTAGTAAGGGCTTATCACAGATAGGGCAGCTATTAGTAACTCATAATTAATGTTTAACTAGTCGGATAAATTCCAAACTAAAGAAGATCAGCAACATTGGATGGCAGCTCCTCAACCACTACATTATAGAACTTGTGTATGTCGAACAACATCCTCTCATCATCCTTGGTCACAAAGTTAATTGCAACACCTTTCCTTCCAAAACGTTCACTATGTCCAATTCGATGAAGGTAGTCCTCTGGCTGAGTGGGTAGATCATAGTTGATCACAAGTGACACTTGTTGGACATCTATACCACGAGCCAGGAGATCAGTGGTAATGAGCACACGAGAAGAACCAGAGCGGAATTCCTGCATAATATTATCTCTTGTATTCTCATCCATGCCTCCATCAGTGGCAGAGACTGTGTAACCAAGGCTGCACATTTTTTCAGTTAGCCAATCAAGCTTGTGTTTGGTATTGACGAAAATGACAGTTTGTGAAGTTGCCATTGCCAAAGTCTCATAAAGATCACAAAGTGTTTCCAGCTTCCACTCTTCCCTGTGAACATTCACATAAAATTGTTTGATACTTTCAAGAATGAGCTCATCTTGCTTCACAAGAATCCTCACAGGCTTATTCATGAATTTCCTTGTGATTTCTAGAGCCTCAGGGGGTATAGTGGCCGAGAAAACTCCAACTTGAATTTTTTGTGGTAGCAACCGGAGGGTATCGTAAACCTACAAAAATCCAAAATCTAAAGAGATTAATATGCTTCTAGCAGTATATAAAATTCAAGATGGTATGATAATAGCCATTTAGATCATTAATAGGACTATACCTCTCTATAATCTCTTGAATGCATTTTATCCACTTCATCCAGGACAAGCATTTTAATATAATCGGAATAAAGAGACCGTCTTTGCAACAGGTGGAATACACGGCTTGGAGTACCAACCACAACATGAAAACGCCTTGAAAGAACGTGTTGATCTTTACGGATACTGGCCTGCCCACAAGCATGAACCCTTACGCTTACATAGTCACCAAGAGCTTGCATAACCATCTCAATCTGTTGTGCTAGCTCACACGTAGGAGCAAGAACCAGTGCTTGACACTGCAAAACACCATAATCAAGTTGCTGCAGAACTCCAGCGCAAAATGTTGCAGTTTTTCCAATACTAGATTGTGCCTGTTCAATAACATCAAGCCCCTTGCAGAATGGAACAATACCGCGCTTCTGAATCTCAGATGGCTTCTCGAAACCTTTACAACATTGAAAGAAATAAAAAAAACCATAAACTTGAACATAACTGTCATTTACTGTATGCTATGCATGCTCTTCAGAATGTTGTTTAGTGAGATTTGAAATAAACAGAAGTATTTACTACTATTTCCTACTAGAATTAACCTCAAAATGTGTCATTGCTATCTATCTTATGTATTTAGCAACATGCAACAGAAAGATATATAAGTTCAGAACTTTTACCAAGAGCATATAAGCCTCTCAAAATATTTTCATGCAATCCCATTGCAGCGAAACTGTCATAAACCTCATCACATGATGTAAAGAATTCTTCACCATCAGCAGCAAGTCTGCTCCTAAGAGTTTTTTTAAGGATGAGATAAAATGAATATTAGCATTTTAGCAAAGATTAAATACCATTTCAACAGCGACCGTAAGAAGTGTTGAATATGTAATCTCAAACATGTATTTGAATTAGTTAACGTATAGTTTGATTCAGTCTTCAGGAAATAGGGCGTGTGTTTAGGAACATGGAATAAGTTAATCGTGACAGAGTGTTTTTAGGAAGTAGTTGTTGTCATGTCCTTTTTTGTAGGATCTTATTTGAGAGTCTGTCAATATATGTATTTGTTTTCTTTCAGAAATAAAAAAGCAAGAAGCCTGAGATAGGTTTATGCATCTTTGTTTTCCCCGTTTACATACAAACAGTTGAAAGTTATAGAAACATATTTATACACTATCAACATATTGGTATCAGAGCGGGAAGTTCTAGGTGAAACAGAAGACAAACGAGGATGGAGGCCAACAAGTTGAAGAATGGGTCGATAGGTTTGAGATATCCGATGCTTGATAGGAGCAACTATACAGCATGGGCTCTCAAGATGAAAGTGTTTATTAAAGCACAAGGGGTGTGGAATGCCATAGAACCGAAGGACCCAAAGACTGTAGTCGATGATATGACTGACAAAGTGGCACTAGCAATGATTTATCAGGGAATCTCTGAGGAGATTTTACTGTCACTTGCAGATAAAGATACGGCAAAGGAAGCATGGGAGGCAATTAAGACACTTTGCCAAGGAGCCGAACGAGTGAAGGCAGCGAAAATTCAGACACTCAAATCTGAGTTTGAGGCCATGACTATGAAAGATGACGAGACAATTGACGACTTCCACATGAAAATGAATGGAATAGTCACCAACATCAGAGCTCTTGGAGAGAAGATGGATGAATCCTATACAGTGAAGAAGTTTTTGAGAGCAGTCCCCTCCAAATTTCTACAAATTACGTCTACTATAGAACAGTTTGGTGATCTTAGCACTATGACAATGGAAGAGGCTGTTGGTTCTCTGCGAGCTCACGAGGAACGTGTAAAAGGAAAAACAGAAACAAAGGAGAGTCGCTTGCTATTGACAGAAGAAGAATGGGCAAAGCGAGAAAAGGCCAATGGAAAGCTACTTTTGACACGCGAGGAATGGTTAAAACGGACTAATAAAGAAGGGTCTTCAGGCTTTAAAGGTAAGGCAGGACGTCCAGACAAGAGTACCATAAAGTGCTACAACTGTAACCTTTACGGACATTACGCCGCAGAGTGTAGAAGGCCCAAGAAAAACAGAGAAGCTAGGCAAGAGGCACACATGGCTCAAGTAGATGATGATGATGAACCAGCCTTATTATTGGCTAAGTGCGTAAAGGAAGAAGGAGTGGTGATGCTCACGGATGAGAATAAGGCATTGCACAAGATTCTGTCAAAAGAAGAAAAAAAACAAAAGAAACAAACATGTGGTATCTTGACAATGGTGCTAGTAACCATATGACAGGTTCTCGGGAAAAATTCACTGAACTGGATGAAACAATCACAGGCTTGGTACATTTTGGTGACGGCTCGACTGTCAAGATAGAGGGGAAGGGATGTGTGACGATGTTGTGTAAAAATGGGGAAGAAAGATGCTTGTTCGATGTATACTACATCCCTAGCCTGTGTAGTAATATCATAAGCTTAGGGCAGATGTCCGAAGATGGCAACAAAGTAGTGTTAAAAGGGGATTATCTGTGGATTTATGATCAAGGGGAACGTCTGTTAATGAAAGTTAAAAGAGCACCAAATCGTCTGTATAAATTGGTCATTGAAACTGGAAAGAGATCGACGTGTATGTTGGCAAAGGTAGACGAGATGTCCAAATTGTGGCATATACGCCTTGGACACGTGAATTATCATGCAATGCACATGATGACGAAGGAACAAATGGTTACTGGAATGCCCAGAATAGGCCAACTGGAGAATGACTGTGATGGGTGCCTGATGTCGAAACAGGCCAGGAAGAAATTTCCGAACAAATCAAAGTATGAATCTGAGGAGTTTCTTGAACTGATCCATGGCGATTTGTGTGGCCCTATTACTCCGGAAACAGCATTTGGCTACAGGTATTTTTTCCTCTTGGTCGATGAATTTACTCGTTTCATGTGGGTGTATTTTCTTAAGACTAAGGACGAGGCATTAAAAAATTTCAAGAACTTTCGTGCTCAAGTTGAGAAGAGAACTGAAAAATGAATTAAGGTGTTCAGGTCAGATAGGGGGGGTGAGTTTGTCTCTAGTGAATTCAGAGAATATTGTGAAGGTGTCGGGATAGAACGACATCTTACAGCTCCATACACGCCTCAACAAAACGGCGTGGTGGAGCGTCGCAATCGAACAGTAGTAGAGATGGCTAGAAGTTGTTTAAAGGAGATGAAATTGCCAATTAAAATGTGGGGAGAAGCAGTCCGGAATTCAGTCTATATTCTTAACAGAGTTCCTACAAGAGCTCTCACTAAATTGACACCCTATGAAGCAAGGTACGCACGAAAACCAAATCTAAGTTATGTTCGTGTTTTTGGTTGCTTAGCATACATGAAAGTGCCAGCCAAGTGTATTCAAAAACTGGAGGATCGTAGTAAGAAGGTCATCAACTTAGGGAAGGAACCAGGCACAAAAGGGTATCGCCTCTATGACCCTATTGCTGATCGAATTTGTGTGAGTCGAGATGTGACATTCAGAGAATCAGAATTGTGGTCGTGGAGTAAAATAGATACTGAAATAAACACGACAGAGCAGTTCATTGTACAACTTGAAAATAAAAATGATTGTGATAGTCAGCCTGGGTTCATAGAAGAAAATGAAGAAAATGTCTCACAAGGAAATGTTTCAGCCAGTGTTTCTCATCAAACCAGTATCAACCAGCTTGATAGTGAAAATTACGATGACAACGTTGAACCAAGAAAGACCAGGCCAATCAGAGATATATATGAGGAAACAGAAGAAATAGAGACAATAGATGAACTGTATCTAATGAGAGTTGATGAACCACGAAATTACAAACAGGCGGTCAAAGATGTTAAATGAAAACAAGCAATGGAACAGGAGATGGAATCTATCGAAGAAAATGAGACGTGGGAATTAACAAAGTTGCCACCTGGACAAAAGGTTATTGGGCTGAAATGGGTTTTCAAGCTTAAGAAGGATGCTGATGGAAGAGTTGTTAAACACAAGGCAAGGCTTGTCGCCAAGGGATACGTTCAAGAGCAAGGAGTGGATTACGATGAGGTTTATGCTCCAGTAACGCGACTTGAAACAGTGAGATTGTTGCTCGCTCTGTCAGCTAAGAAAAACTGGGAGGTTCATCACCTCGATGTGAAGACTGCTTTTCTCAACGGAGATATCAGGGAAGATGTATATGTGTCTCAGCCTGAAGGCTTTGAGAAAAAGAGAAGAGAACAGCTGGTGTATAAATTAAAGAAAGCCCTCTATGGCTTATGACAGGCTCCACGAGCCTGGTACTCAAAGCTGAACCATTATCTTGAAAAATTGGGTTTCATTCGGTGCCCTTACGAGCCAGCAGTATATACGAGAAACGAAAACGGTGAAATGTTGATAGTAGCGGTATATGTAGATGACTTACTAGTCACTGGTTCGAGTTCTGAGTTGATTGGCACGTTCAAGACTGAGATGAACCAAAAATTTCAGATGAATAATTTGGGAAAACTGAGCTACTACTTGGGAATAGAAGTTGAGCAAAATGCATGCGGTATTGTGCTTAAACAGTCAGGATATGCTCGTAAAATTCTAGAGAAAGCTGGTATGTTGGAATACAACCCTACAACTTATCCTATGGATCCAAAGGTGCAGATCACAAGTGATGAAAGAGGTGAAACAGTGGACGCGACTATGTTCAAAAGTATGGTGGGAGGTCTCCGTTATCTGGTACATACAAGACCAGACATTGCTTTTAGTGTGGGAATTGTAAGTCGTCATATGGAGAGACCTACAAAACTTCATTTGGAAGCTGTGAAACGAATCATGCGATATTTGAAAGGGACAATTCAGTTTGGTCTAGTGTACTCTGAGAACAGCAAGAACAATGTTCTAAATGGGTTCTCTGACAGTGATCTAGCAGGCCATTTGGATGATAGGAGGAGCACAAGCGGGATGGTTTTCTACTTAAATGACAGTGTTATAACTTGGGTATCGCAGAAACAACGCTGCGTGGCACTGTCTTCTTGCGAAGCAGAATTTATGGCTGCTACCGCAGCCGCTTGCCAAGCCATATGGCTTCGAAATGTACTCAGTCAGATCACGTCAGAGGTCATTGGTCCAGTAACTTTATGCATTGACAACCGGTCAGCTATAGATTTGGCGAAAAACCAGATGTTTCATGGACGAAGCAAGCACATAGATGTGCGGTATCATTTTATTAGGGAATGCGTAGAGCGGGGAGAGATCATTCTGAAGCATGTGAGTAGCAATGAACAGAGGGCAGACATAATGATGAAGGCTCTGATCAAAACTAAGTTTGAAGAAATGAGAAAGCTCTTGGGAGTTATAAGTCTAAACGGACATGTTTGAGCTTAAAAGGGGGATTGTTGAATATGTAATCTCAAACATGTATTTGAATTAGTTAACGTATAGTTTGATTCAGTCTTCAGAAAATAGGCGTGTGTTTAGGAACATGGAATAAGTTAATCGTGGCAGAGTGTTTTTAGGAAGTAGCTGTTGTCATGTCCTTTTTTGTAGGATCTTATTTGAGAGTCTGTCAATATATGTATTTGTTTTCTTTCAGAAATAAAAAAGCAAGAAGCCTGAGATAGGTTTATGCATCTTTGTTTTCCCCGTTTACATACAAACAGTTGAAAGTTATAGAAACATATTTATACACTATCAACAAGAAGACTAGGGCCAATAATTTGGAAATCAGAAAAAAGGTAAACTTACGGCTCAGTCATATTCTTATTGAATTGAGAAGCTTCTGGTGCACAACCGCCCAGGACTACCATGAATTCAAGAGATAAACATTAACAATAAAAATGGAAACTTGAATCATAGTACCTATATGAAATGTTACTAAAATAAATCACACCATCCACCTGCTCTTTACCTTTGCCTTCATTAGTTTCAGGTTGCCTCGCATTCAAAGAACTTTCTTCTTCATTATTAGTTGCAATATCTCCCATTTTCTTCGCTAAGGCCTCGATTGATACCAAAATATTCTCATATTCTTCAAAAGTTGGTTGTATAGTCCATTCCTGGATTGATTTCACAAAGGGAATAAACCCAGGCTTCAAGCCTTGATCAACAATGCACTTCAACCGAGCGTCAGAAACCGACTCTTTCAGGTTTAGTTTGGAAATCTCTGAACAAAGGTTCTTGATTTTCAAGAAATAAAATGAAATGGAGAGTACCTTGTGTGAAGTTGTCAAGCTCATTCTTTAATACCCTTAACGAAGCTTCTTCATCAGTTTTATTGAATAGACTATTAAGAGTTTCCCAGATACTACTAGCTAATTTACAGTAAATAATATGATCAAAGAATTCACCTGAAATGGACCTCTTTAAGATAAATTCAGCTTTACCATTCTTCTTCTTCCAATCCTTAGTAGCATTGTGATTTTCTTCAGTATCTCGCCAAGAAATAGAATGAGGTCCAGACACAATATCCCATAAATCTTTACTTGCAAGATAAGACTCCATACAACTTCTCCACATTCTATAGTTGGACTGGTTTAGACACATCATGCCAACTGAATCCATTGTCACTCAAACTGTATTTCCTAAATGAAAGATCTTCAAATGTAATACTATAAAAAAACCACAAGAAATATACTTATATAAGAAATGAACTGAGATGCATTGAAAGATGAAGAGGCCATTGTAAATATCTTGAAAATAGACATCAAGCTGTAGACAGTTTCCAATACTAAATGACTGTTTGGCTACTCTAGTATGAGTATAACATTTTAACCTCAAGCTTTAACAAGAAATCAAAAAAATAATTAATGGTTTTTCTTTAAAAATTACAAAATATGATAGTTGAAGGAAGAGTCACTAGTAATTGTAAAAAATAAAACAGAGAGTTTCAGCATCTTGCTTAGCTTGAACATTAAAAAGACACAACTTAAGTTGAGATACAGGTATAGAATCCCTTGGCATAAAAATTTATCACTAGTGTAGCATAAAATTTATCACTAGTGTAGCATAAAATACAAGTTAAGACCCGATTTTGAGATTCAAAAATTCCATGGCCGGTACAAGCAAAACATTAAACAAGATCAACAATGGCTGGTAGCTCCTCAACTATTACATAATAGAACTTCTGTATGTCAATCAACATCCTCTCATCATCCTTGGTAACAAAGTTGATTGCAACACCTTTCCTTCCGAAACGTCCACTACGACCAATCCGATGGAGGTAGTTCTCTGGCTGAGTCGGCAAATCATAGTTAATCACAAGTGATACTTGCTGGACATCTATACCACGAGCGAGAAGATCAGTGGTAATGAGCACACGAGAAGAACCAGAGCAAAATTCACGCATAATGATATATATGGTATTTTGATCCATGTCTCCATGGATGGCAGAGACAGTGTGATCATGGCTGCGCATTTTGTCAGTCAGCCGATCAACCTTGCGCCTGGTATTTGTTGGGAACCACGGACTTAGGGTGTTACTACGTTTTACGATAAAGATTACGAAAAGAAGATCACCTTGTTAACGGTTGATTCCACGCTCTTCTATTGTATTCCCAAATTCCCTTGAGCGAAGTGTGACCTCCGTCTGTTATCCTCCCTTCTTGCTCCTTGGTGGCTACAATATGTTTTCACACAAATCCAAGCAAGAAGAGAATAAAAATATATACAGGCTACAATAGGGACCATGGATAATTAGGTTGGGCCTTCTAATTACATCTTGAGCCTAGCCCAATGTAATTAAATATTAATTCAATCCACTAAAGAATCAATATTTGCACTACCTTTCCTAATACCGCAATTTAATTAATTCGGTTCCAATATTATTTGCTTATTAAATTCCCCATGTTTAAAATATCACATGTCCATTAATTAAATAAATTACTGATAATTTATTTAATTAATATCTTTTATCCTTGATCATCCACTCAACCTTTATTTAATTATGCCAGAATAAATTTCACTGCAGGGTTTCACATAATTAAATCTTTTTGAGTTTTCAAGGGGACATCATTAACCCGAATATTATCAGGACATAGATTCCTTCAATAAATAATATCCACCATGTATATAATTCTATCACCCAAAATATAATGACATAATTCAAAAGAATTACTTCATATATAGATCAAAGCATGTAAATAATATACACGTGTCAATTACTATTTCCGGATTAAGAACCTAAGCATTAATAATAACATAGAATCTTAGTTCTCCTTCTTAATCAGTATTAAGGGAACAATTCTAAATTTGATCATGTTCAAAAGTATACTAGTATTATTTATTAGTCAATATAAACTAGTCTAAATAATAATACAGCCATACCAGTGGATTGTCCAACACCACTTGTGCTGTGAACCTTATTATATTATATAACCGTATTTAACAATCTAATATTCTGTATCCCATTTGATACTAGATTGTTCACAATATATAATATTAGACAACATGTAAACATTCAAATGATTCTCAAATAAACTGGCCAGAAATAAATGTATATACTTCAAATAAATATTTTCAGTATACACTAACAGTATTAACAAAGATGACACTCTGGGTAATAGCCAAAGTCTCATAAAGATCATAGAGTGTTTCCAGTTTCCATTCCTCCTTGTCAACATTAACGTAAAATTGTTTGATACTCTCAAGAATGAGCTCATCTCGCTTTACAAGAATCCGCACAGGTTTATTCATGAATTTCCTAGTGATTTCAAGAGCCTCAGGAGGCATGGTGGCGGAGAAAACACCAACCTGAACTTCGGGAGGTATCAACTGCAAGATATCATGAATCTGCAACAAGCAAACAATTGAAGAATTGGATTTGATTCTAAATCTTGTCGTATACATTAATTACAAGATATTATTATAATATAAAGCGAGTTTAACAGTGATGAGAAAAAATAGTTCAAATGACTACCCTGAAAACAAGATGTTACCATTAGATGATGATTATGATGATAATAGTTTTATCATCAAATGGCATATTAAACACACCAACATCATGGCCATATAGCTAACGGGAGATAATACCTTTTTGAATTCTTTTAAGAGCATTTCATCTGCTTCGTCCAAAACAAACATCCTGATGTAATCTGAGCTAAGTGTCTTTCTCCGTAGCATGTTAGATACACGGCCAAGGGTCCCAACCACGACGTGAACTCCACTTGACAGAATGCGCTGATCTTCACGGATACTGATTCCATCTACACAAGCATGAACTTTTACACCAAGATAGTCCCCAAGTGCTCGCATAACCTTATTAATTTGTTGTGCTAGTTCACGATTAGGAGCAAGAACCAGTGCTTGACATTCAACAACATTATAATCAAGCTGCTGCAGAACTCCAGAGCAGAAAACTGCAGTTTTCCCAGTTCCAGATTGTGCCTGTTGAATAACATCTAGCCCCTTGCAGAATGGAACAATCCCCTGCTGCTGAATTGCAGATGGCTTCTCAAAACCTTTAAAAAAGGAAAAAATGAGAGCATAAGTTGGACATATCAGCCAGGCAGCCAGCTACTGTTTATCGGAATATCTGTACAACGTGATTGGAATAGAAACACCAGTTAGCCAACTGAAAACTGATTACTTTCTAGGATCATAACATTAAGAATGAGTGCAAAAGAGAATCAAGAGAATGATGGGAGAGAGAGATGTTATGTTATTGAGAAAGTATTATTCTGAGTCTTATCATTACAGCCCCTTGACCTTAAATATTGGAAACAACAAAATACATAGACAGAGACAAAACATAGTACTAACAAACTTTGTCCTCTTGCAGGTACAAATGCATAATTGCATATTAGTCTATAAGTTCTTGCAGGGTTGCATATCAGTCCCTCTATACGCCCCCTCAAGCTGGAGAGGGAGGTGAAGCTGAAGCTCCTAGCTTGACAAGGAGATACTGATATTGCTGCACTGGAAGAATCTTTGTGAGTATGTCTGCGAGCTGTTCATTCGAGGGAACATAGGAAGTCTGAACAGTGCCATCCTTGATGTGATCACGAATGAAGTGGCAGTCCACTTCAACATGTTTAGTCCGTTCGTGCAAGACAGGGTTAGCAGCTATAGCAAGTGCAGCTTGATTGTCGCACTTGATATTAGTAGCAGGCAAGTTTTTGATTCCCAGATCTTTAAGTAATGCAGACAACCACAATACCTCGCAAGTGGTCAAGGCCATGGCCCGGTACTCTGCTTCAGCAGAGGATCTAGCCACCACGTTTTGCTTTTTTGCCTTCCAAGAGATGGGTGAGTCACCGAGGAGGATACAATATCCAGTTATAGATTTTCTGCTGATTGGGTAGCTTGCCCAATCACTATCACAATAAGTTGTGAGAGTGGTTGTGCTGGTAGAGGCCAACAATATTCCTTGTGAAGTGGAGCCAGCGAGATACCTGAGAAGCCTTTTAGCAGATTGCATATGCACAGTAGTGGGCTGGTTCATGAATTGACTCAAGTTGTGGACTGAGTAAGAGATGTCGGGCCTGGTGATTGTTAGATAAATTAACTGACCCATCAATCTCTGGTACGTAGCTGAACTGGGAAGTGGATCTCCTTTGTCAGTGGTCAATTTTACATTAGGATCCATAGGCAAAAGCACTGGTTTGGCCTGTGACATATTGTGCTCGGAGAGGATGTCAAGAATATACTTTCTTTGTGACAAGAAAAAACCAGCCTTGGATCTGTCAACTTCCAGGCCCAAAAAATATCGTATAGGACCCAGATCTTTCATATGGAATACAACAGATAGCATTTGTTTGAGATTATCAATATCAGACATGGTGTCACCACAGATTAGTAAGTCGTCCACATAGACCAGCACTATGAGAGTGACAGAACTAGTATTTCTCATGAATAGACTATAGTCTGTCTTGAGTTGAGTGAAGCCAAGATCATGTAAGGTAGTTGACAACTTAGAGAACCACAGTCTTGGTGCCTGCTTAAGTCTATACAAGGATTTTCTGAGCTTACAAACAAGGTTGGGAGATGTACCTGATTTGCAGGGAATAGTGCCAAGCTGAATTCTGCTCCCCCTGTATGTGTAGCCCAGTGGAAGGGTCATGTATACATCCTCATATAAGTCACCGTGCAAGAAGGCGTTTGACACGTCCATGTGTACAGTAAACCAATCATAGATAGCAGCTACAGCCAGGAGTGTTCGAACGGTTGTCATTTTCGCAACTGGAGCGAACGTTTCAGTGTAGTCTTCGCCAAATTCTGTCTACACCCCAGAATCACCAGCCTAGCCTTGTATTTCTCAATGGAACCATCAGGGTTATATTTAGTTTTGAACAACCATTTACATCCAATGGCAACCTTTCATGCAGGCAGCTCAGTCACATCCCATGTATGATTGGATTCCAATGCGTCCAATTCTGCATTCATGGAAGACACCCATTGTGGATGTGTTATAGCAGTTTTAAAGGTGACTGGATCAATGTTGTTGACAAGGGTTGACATGAAGCAGTTGAACTGGGGTGCTACTGTTGTGTTGGTGACATTGGATATGGCATAAGCATTATTGGTTACGTAATCTTTATGCCACAAAGGTTGTATGTGGTTTCTTGTAGACCTCCTTGCATTGGTAGTGACAGAGGAAGGATCATGAATAGAGGGAGGAGAAAGGATAGAGGTGTGAGAAGGAGTAGAGTTAGGCTCAGGTGTTTCAGGTATAGGTGTTTCAATTGCATCTTCAGTATCGGGTAAGGTGAGAAATATATCATCTTCAAGGTCTGCAGTGTGATGATTAAGAACATTTGCTGGCACAGGAGTTACATATTGATCTGCAGATTGAGGGTGAAAGGGGAATACATCCTCAACAAACAAAACATCTCTCGATACAAATTCTTGCTTGTCTTGTAAATTGAGCAATCTGTAGCCTTTCTGAGTTGTTGGGTAGCCCAACATGACACACGGTACGCCTCTTGGATGAAACTTATCAGAGGAAAAATTGGGATTGGTAGAAAACGCCAAGCAACCAAACACTTTGAGAAGCTCGTAATCAGGAGCATTACCATACAAGGCAGTATATGGAGTTTTAAACTGCAAGACACTGTTAGGCAACCTATTTATGAGGTAGACTGCTGTGAGAACACAGTCACCCCAATACCTGATGGGAAGATTAGCTTGAAATCGAAGTGCTCTTGCAGTTTCCTGGATGTATCTGTGCTTGCGTTCTACTCGGGCATTTTGCTGTGGTCTTCTCACACAAGACGTTTGGTGCATTATACCTTTGCTGGAAAAATATAGTTGGCATTGACAGGTGTTGAATTCCAAAGCATTATCGGATCGAATGGTTTTTATAGAAGTTTTGAAATGATTTTCAACAAAGTTTATGAATGATTGCAGAGTTTTTAAAGAATCAGATTTAAATTTTAACAAATACAACCAAGTGTACCTGGTGTTATCATCTACCAGGGTCAGAAAAAATCTGCAATTTCCTTTTGTGGAGTCCTTGTAAGGACCCCAGATGTCTATGTGAACCAAGTCAAAGGGTTTAGAGGCATGAGATCCACTAGGCGGCAATGGTACCTTAGTGAACCTGGCCATGGGGCAAGTGACACAAACTTTACGAAAAGATTTTGTAGAGGCAGGCAAGTGAGGAATGAGTTTGATTTTAGGCAGGGGAGCATGCCCAAGTCTTAAATGCCAAAACTCAAGATTTGAATCTAGTGCAGCAGAGGAGTTGTGTGCACAAGATTGGTGAGGTAACTTGGGCACAAATTTAGTATTTAACTGAGCAGACACATCTGAGGTTAAGTAATAAAGACCATTTATGGCAACACCTTTACCTAAGATTTGCTTAGACCTAGTGTCAAGGATGTTACAGTGTGTAGGAAAAAATTGCACTTCGCAGTTGTTATCTTTAATGAGCTTTTGTACAGACAATAGGTTGTGTTTGAAATAAGGTACGCATAGCACATTATGAAGAGACAATCGATTTGACAATTGAGTGTTACCTGTATGTGAGACTATCACAGTATCACCATTTGGAAGATTTATCTTTGGAGACAGAGTTGTTGCCATCGTTTCAGTGAGCAGATCCAGATATGGAGTCATATGATCTGAGGCTCCAGAATCGATGATCCACTCTTGAACAATACTAGCAGCCTTGTAGCATGAGATCATTCCTGAGAAATGGAAGTCAAAGTCCCCCAATTCTTCTGTTGCTTTATCCTGTGAAAGTTGCATCTGTGGCATTAATTGTGCCAATTGCTCCAACTTTTGTGGAGTGAAAAGAATGCCATTTGAGTTCTGTGATGACTGAACTGTAGCTGCCATTCTTGGCGTTTGAACTCTGTTGCTTGACCATCTTGTAGTTGGATTAGTATTAATCCTGTTAGCAGCAAAGTTGGGTTTGTGTTTGGGATGCCATCTCGGATAACCAATCACAGTCCAGCACCTTTCACTAGTATGGCCTCTTACTTTACAAGCACTGCAGACAACAGACCTTTATTTGTGCTCAGTATTGTTCTTACTGTACATGGCCATCAGTTCATGCTCAGATTTTGACCCTTGTAATAGATCTCTCTGTGCTTCCTCCTGCTGCAGAGTTGCAGAGGCCATTTCCACAGTGGGCAGTGGGTTGTACATCAACAGTTGGCTTCGAATGGAACTATAAGAATCATCAAGACCATTCAGGAACTGAAACAGTCGAGCTTCTTCCTTTTGAAGCTCAATGGTGGCCAAAAGTTTTTGTATTTCATCTGAAGGGTTAGCAACAGCAGGCAACAGGTTCATATTATCTAATTTTTCCCACAGGGTTCTCATTGTCGTCTAATACTCATTTACACTCGATGAGTGTTGTTTGACCTCGTACAAATCTTTACTAATTTTGTACTTTCTTGAACCATTAGTCAAGGCAAATCTCGTTTCAAGGTTTTTCCAAATATCACTTGCATTTGTCATGTACATAATAGATCTTTTAATAGAAGGAGAAACATTAGATGTGAGCCAGGCGATTACCATATTGTTGCAGACATCCCACATCTCTGCTTTGGCTTCATCATCTGTAGATCTGGTGATTGTTCCGTTAACAAATCCCAGTTTTCGTTTTGAGGCTAGGTTTATCTCCATGGATCTTGACCATGATCTAAAATCAGCTGAGCCTTGCAGTTTTTCCACTTGAATAGAGGTGGCGTTATCAGATGGGTGTAGAAAAAGAGGGTTTAACATTTCTTGATAAGTTATTCTTCCAGATGCAGCCATTTTGAAAAGAGGGTTTAAAGAGGGTTTTGAAGAAAGATAGAAATATGGCAAAGAGAGGTTTAATCAGATAGAAGAAAGTTGGGTTTGAGGAAGGAGTATTCTGAGATACTTTATGTCCCTTGTGCACACTCCTAGCTCTGATACCATGAAAACTGATTACTTTCTAGGATCATAACATTAAGAATGAGTGCAAAAGAGAATCAAGAGAATGATGGGAGAGAGAGATGTTATGTTATTGAGAAATTATTATTCTGAGTCTTATCATTACAGCCCCTTGACCTTAAATATTGGAAACAACAAAATACATAGACAGAGACAAAACATAGTATTAACAAACTTTGTCCTCTTGCAGGTACAAATGCATAATTGCATATTAGTCTATAAGTTCTTGCAGGGTTGCATATCAGTCCCTCTGTACCAACACATTAAACACTGTGGCTACACCCTACAGTCCCATGTTAAGCACAAGCCACAGAAAGTTTCAGAAAATAAAGGAGCTTAGAAAAACTTCTGCCGAAGTTAAAGAAAAAATTGCAACAGTTATATGCCAATTAAAAAAAGTTTTATGTAAACATCAAAGTAATTTTTCCAACTTATGGATATATTATTGTCAAGTATAGACAAACGTAAAGTAGTCATATATACTATTGCCTTGTCTTCTATATATCCCAGGGTGTCCTTGCCTCAGTTTAGGAGTATAGTTACATACAGAATAAGAGAAAAACAAGGTTTTAATTTCCTCTACCATAAGCATATATGCCTCGCAAAAGATTTGTCTCCAATCCCATTGCATCAAAACTGTCATAAACCTCTTCATATGATGTGAAGAATTCTTCTCCATCAGCCTCAAGTCTACTCCAGTGACATCAAAAGAAAAAAGAATTATAATTTGCATGTAAGCAGACAAATGCATTTAACACAACTTAAGCAAAAAGGGAAGACAAGCAGAATAAATATGTGACTACTAACAGTAAATGTAACGACATAAATAAACTGAACTTGAAGCACAGATCACTTACAGCTTAGACATTTTGAGGTCATATAGGCGTTCATCAAATTCAGAATCTTCTGGTGCAGCACCAGCCATGTCTGTTAAAAGGACAAGACATTAAAATTTCCTTTAAAAGGGGCCTCGACTCATACTAAGGAATAAATATTAAACCTACATATGCAACCATTGAAAATATAAATGAATAATGGTCTGGGAAAGATTCTTATCATAACTGCACAATAAAAGATAACTTAGTGCTTTATCATAAGCTGCTGATTTTAAATAAAAATAAAGAAGTAAAATGAGATAAAATAATAGTTAATGAAAACTCCGCAACTAAAGGAAAGAAAATAAAAGAATTAAAGAACTACGGAACTGTTGCTTCATGACTTCTACATATTCATGGAACCTTTACTGAGTCTGTGAGTCATGGTAGTGCTACATAGATTTCTTACCTCCATTTCTTACATACGATTACACGGAGGTATAAATTTGACTACAATGCAATACTTTAAAATTTAACCATATATCACTTGATTGCTACAGTTCATGGCAGTCACCAGACACAGAAAGCCATCCTTAAAAGAGCTTAAACTTAATTCAAGATGGACATAAAACAAGAGTAAAGTAACGAAAAGGGGAACAAGGTTCTAATTTCTTCTACCATCAGCATGGTTACCTCCCAAAAGCTTTTCCTGCAATTCTGTAGCTTCGAGGCTATCATAAACCTCATCATCTGATTTAAAGATTTCTTCTCCATCATTACCAGGACTGCTGCAGTGAATTTATCTATAGTAAGAAACATACTATTTTTATCATGCAAGTAAGCTATATGGCTAACTTTATCAAACCTGCACAGCAACTGTTAAGACAAATTGCATAGAAGACTGTGACTGCCAATTCAAAAGGGAAGGAATACCATTACATGTTGATACAACAATGATCGGAAATAATAAATGGGAAACTTACAAATCAGTCATATTCGAATCCATTTGAGATTCTTCTGATATACAGCCAGCCATGAGCACGAATAAGTACCAGAGACAAACATTAGGCATTAGAAAAGGAACCAAGAATCAAAGTTTTATACAATATAAAAACCCCTATTCAAAAAATGTGTCATCATATGGAAATAAAGATTTTACGCATGAAAAAATAATTAAACAGACACTAGGCCCCTGTACCTTACCTTCGCCTTCTCTCTCTTTGTCTTCAACCTTTTTCTACTTTGTTTCTTTTATAACACTTCCTTCTTCGTTATTAGTTGCAACTTCTGCCCTTTTCATTGCTAAGGCCTCCACTGATACCATTACATTCTCGTACTCTTCCAAAGATGGTTGTACAGGCCATCCCTCGATTAATGTCACAAAGGGAATAAATTCAGGCTTCAAGCCACTGTCAATAATGCGCTTCAACCGAGCTTCAGAAATCATCTCCTTCTCATCTAGTTTCGAAATTTCTGAACACAGATTCTTAATTTTCAAGAAAAACTGAGAAATGGTCAGGTTACCCTGAGTAACATTTTCAAGATCATTCTTTAACACCCTTAACTGAGTTTCTTTATCATTCTTATTAAATATCTTATTAAGAGTCTCCCAGATACCACTTGCTGATTTGCAATGAATAATATGATCAAACACATTAGTTGAGATGGAATTCTTCAATATAAATTCAGCTTTACCATTCTTCTTTCTCCATTCCTTAAGAGCAGTGTTGTTTTCTTGGATATCTTCTGGAGGTATAGTATCATCTCCACACACAACATCCCACAAATCTTCACCTACAAGATATGACTCCATGCAACTTCTCCAGATTCTGTAGTTGGACTGGTTTGGATCATCTGAATCCATTGTATATAGCACAAACTAATTTCCTTTGGTAAAAGATCTTTAACTGTAAAAGAACAAAAATGCTACAAATATAAGATAAATTCTAGTGGTAAAATGATAAATTTCAGTTACATGTTCTTGTAAAACAAACATTGCCTGTAGGATCTCCCCGGAAGAATAAATGAGCTAAGATGCATCATGCATGGGAGATGAATAGACCAGTGAACAATTTAAAAGAAAAAATAATAAGCTTATACTATTCTCGATACTGGAGGTGAACTGTTAAAGACCCTTTGTACTTCCTTACCTCTTGCTCCGGAGTGTTAAAAAAGGAGGAAATGAAGTGAAGGATAAGTAAATTAATTTCAATTCATTTCGTAATTGTGCTCCCGAATTTTTAAAAAGAGTGAAAGTAAGTATTAATGAATGCAAATTTGATAAATTCACCAAAGTCAATCCAAAAATGGGATGAAATTTCCATTTAAAAACTCCAGAGTAAACCCTTAGTTTAGTTCCTTGTAAATCTTATTTGTTCAAGCTCAAATGAGTTGGGTTCTGTTGAATACTCCTACACTAATTACCACTTTTCTTTAGTGCCTTGACTAAATTTTTTATCTTTGTTTGTTTTCAAGCATCTCATAATGTTTTTCTTTCAAATCATCCATAAAACCGAATATGTATAGTAATTCGCTTTATATTATATAAAGCGAATTTATACGCATACGTATTTTTTCATTGATAAATTTTGAGTTGAACTCATATTTAGCAAAAAAAAATTGAGTTAAACTTGGCGAACTCGCAAAGTTCTTGTTCATTTCCACATGTCTTTCATGACCCCGAATTTTTTTCACTCTGAAGTTGTTACCTAAGCTTCAAGTGCATTGGTTGGTTAAGATGATATAATAGCAGAATTTTCATTTGTGTTCTACCAAATTGGTATCTCTTATCTGAGATGTGTACACTATTGCTTCCATCTGACATGTTGAACTTTGTCTACAAAAAAAATTATTCTATTTACCCTGAATGTACTTGGGAACCAATATCCATTCTCTTGCACACAAACACACACATTTGACACTTCTGGTAGAAAACTCGAAAGTAAATCAATGACACTCCTGGTAGAAAACTAGAAAGTGAATTAATATGATCAAACAAAACCGGAAGCTATTGAACACAATCAACCTTCTCGTTGAAGGTAAAACCTACATACCGACTAAAGTGAAACAAGACCAAAGCTAAAATATCCAAAAATCCAAACACAAGATAGATAAACAAACTATCAAACCCGATAAAAATGTCAAAACTTAATATTCAGAATTTGACCTCAAGGGTGCCGTTTCAAAACATACCATTCTGCAAATTGTATTGGAAACATAAGATACAGAAATTCACCAAATCTCGCCAAAAAACAAAATTACAACAAACTAGAAATAAATTGTAAAGGAAGGTCAATATCAAATTTATGTCTTGGCTAGTAAACCTACCAGATAGGACATCAACTTTTAAATAAAGTTTAATGGTTCAGATCAATTCCACCCTAAAGAAGATCGGCAACATTGGCTGGCAGCTCCTCCACTACTACATTATAAAACTTCTGTATGTCAACCAACATCCTGTCATCATCCTTGGTCACAAAGTTGATTGCAACACCTTTCCTTCCAAAACGTCCGCTACGACCAATTCGATGGAGGTAGTTCTCTGGCTGAGTCGGCAAATCATAGTTAATCACAAGTGATACTTGCTGGACATCTATACCACGAGCGAGAAGATCAGTGGTAATGAGCACACGAGAGGAACCAGAGCGGAATTCACGCATAATGATATCTCTAGTATTCTGATCCATGTCTCCATGAGTGGCAGAGACGGTGTGATCACGACTGCGCATTTTGTCAGTCAGCCAATCAACCTTGCGCCTGGTATTAACAAAGATGACACTCTGGGTAATAGCCAAAGTCTCATAAAGATCACAGAGTGTTTCCAGTTTCCATTCCTCCTTGTCAACATTAACATAAAATTGTTTGATACCCTCGAGAGTCAGCTCATCTCGCTTCACAAGAATCCTAACAGGCTTATTCATGAATTTCCTTGTGATTTCAAGAGCCTCAGGAGGCATGGTGGCAGAGAAAACACCAACCTGAACTTTGGGAGGTAACAACTGGAAAATATCATAAATCTGCAGAAAAAAAACAAAAGAATTAAAGAAAATGGACCTGCTTCTAGCACTATACAGTTTCAAGATGGTATTACAATATCGAGCATCTTCCAGAGTCATGTGGAGAGAACGTTCAAATGACTACATACCCAACATTAAAAATAGGTCAAGCTAAACTGTAAATTTAAAATATCATTAGATGTCTTGTTAATCACAGAAACAACCGCAGATTGACGATTATATAGAGCGTGGAAATGACAAATACCTGATCCTTGAATCCTCTTGAGAGCATTTCATCTGCTTCGTCCAGAACAAACATCTTGATGTAATCTGAGCGCAGAGATTGTCTTCGCAGCATGTCGAACACGCGACCAGGAGTACCAACCACAACATGAACTCCACTGGAGAGAATGCGCTGATCTTCGCGGACACTGGTTCCACCCACACAAGCATGAACCTTAACGCCAAGATAGTCACCAAGTGCTCGCATAACCTTCTCAATCTGTTGTGCTAGTTCACGAGTAGGAGCAAGAACCAACGCTTGACATTCAACAACAGCAAAATCAAGCTGCTGAAGAACTCCAGAGCAGAAAGTTGCTGTCTTCCCAGTACCAGATTGTGCCTGTTGAATAACATCTAGCCCTTTGCAGAAAGGAACAATTCCCCGCTGCTGAATCGCAGATGGCTTCTCAAAACCTTAACAACATACAAAGGGAAAAGCACATAAATTTAAAATTTTCTGTCAGTAACTGCTTATCAGAATGTTAGAGGAAAGTTGATGAAAATCTTTTCTAGAATGCCCATGTAAGTCACAAGGCAAAGTATGCTCTACAAACTGGAAGTGAAAGAAAGAAAGGATAGAAATTTCAGGTGTTGGCCGTGTTTGTATACTTGTCAATTTCATGCGATTATAAGTTCTAAGACTTGATGGAATCTGGTAATTATTAATCCCATTTACTAGACAAGTGATTATGGGTTAATCAATTCATTTTGAACGATTTTGGGCTACAGTGAAAGTGTCACTAATTAACCAGCGTTCAGGCCCGGTTCCGTGAAGAAAGCTCTATGAAAGAAATTAAGTTGACCCGTGAATAGATTACCATCGAGCACGGACGATACTTGAATTTGAAAAATTTACTCGAACATACCCCTTCCCGCTTCGAAATCATATTTGACATATGTTGATGATAATATTTTTTAAATGAATTTTTAATGTTTTAAGCAGCTGAAAGAGGCACCTTTTATCATGCAAAACAAAATAATTAATATATTAGCATGGGGAGGTATGCATGCCTATTACTACTTATTTCCCATGTACCAATTACACAGAACTGAAACCCTCCCCTCCCATATTTTATTTTAAGAATACTGTTAACCTATCAAGCAGCTACTCAGCTCCCCAATGCCACCCCTAAAATCCACACTATACCTCCATAAAATCCGTTAAAGGTAGCCATGAAACTAATATCTTCTTTATGGAAACATGAAACATAGAAAAAAAAACAAGGTTATACTCTTCTCTACCGTAAGCATAGATGCCTCGCAGAAGGTTTTCCTGCAGTCCCATAGCATCGAAACTGTCATAAACCTCATCATATGATGTAAAGAATTCTTCTCCATCAGCACCAAGTCTGCTCACGTTCATCAAAGAAAAATCATTTTATTTAGAGCACGTAAGCAATAAGATACACTATGATTTTATCCGAAATTTAACAGTAAGGAAAACAAACAGCAAATTTCTATGGAGCAATGAAAATATACTGAACCTGGAGCACGAATCACTTACAGCTCGGTCATTTTTGCGTCAAATTGACGTGCATCGAATTGAGAACCTTCTGGTGCAGCTCCAGCCATGACTGTTGGAAGTACAAGATTTAAGGTTTGCTCGTGAGAAAGGAAGAAAGTTGCACATAAGTAAACAATAAACTAGCATAAGCAACTACAAATTTGATTAACTTAATGATGTTAAGAACAACTGTAATTAAAACCAAATATATATGCATGCATATACTACTTGCAAAGTGGAAAGATTAATACAATGATTGCACTGTAAAATAAAAATTCTTTACAGAAGCTGATGAGTTCAAAAATAGAAGTAACATTAAAAAAATAGTTCAAACAAAATTTCACTAATAAGGAAATAAAAGGAATGAACTACAAATAAAGTTTCTCCAGGACTTCTATATTTCATGGAAGGAAACCATTAATGATTTGTGAAATGATATAGCACTTAAAAAAAGAACAAGGAGAAGACCAATCTCCTTCATGTCCGCAAACTTCTATGATGATGAAGTACAAAAATTACATCACATCACTAATAGTTATTAGTTAAAAGATTTTTTTATCATTTGCATGAATATGCCACGTCACTGCATATGAACACCCCTATAGCAGACCAAGCCAAATACAGCATATTTTTTAAATCTTCATAACTATGTCCGAATCAGTGGGAAAAATACACCTAAAAAATTCTATCCCTCATTTTACAAAGCAAAGCTAAACAGAGGACCTGCATATAACCCAGTATAATAAATGATTGACATCACATTTAGATATTATCTAAATCAGTAGCTCTTAAGTATTCCATTTTTCTTAGCAATTCAAAAAAAAGCATTAGACGCAAGTAGTGTGTGGTAAAATCTACATGTATAAATATTTGTTTACCAAATAACACGTACCATCTGCTACTTGACTAAATACATTCTCAGCTCTTAGTAGACAACATAACCGAAATTATACAAAGAAAATTTGACCACACAAGTATAAAGCCATAAATTATTTGATGCCAATCACACTAATTTGGCAACAAAGAAAAAATATCTCTACACAGCAGTTCCAAATAAGGCATCCCAATTCCAAATTAGAAATATCTAATGCTCCAATAGCATTCTAATACATCTATCATCACACACGACTGTTAATTCCAGTAACTACCAAACAAAAAAACAGTCATCAAATACCCCCATTCTATCAGGCCACGTAACATATCTAAAATGCTTACAAGTTCAAGTGTTACGACAAACAACTGAAAAACACAATCCAATCCAACCTTTTAGCACACGGTTCTTACACATACAAATTACTAAATACCTAATTCAATCTATAAACCCATTTCCCATGTTCTTACACATACAAATTAGTAATTCCATCTATAAGCTCATTTCCCATTTCATCGAAAACAAACCCCTTCACTTATTCAGCTAAAAATCTTGCCTTTATCAACCAAACCCACTTACAATCACAAGCCCATCAATCAAAACAAACCCACATACAAAGTAATCACCTTTATGCAAAATCAACCAAAACTAAAGACTTCACAACCAAGAAAACTCATAAAAATCAAAACTTCAACACAATCAATCAAGAAAACTAAAACCCCAGTATGAAATAACAAAAAGAAACTATACAAAGCAAACCCACATAAAAAGTAATCACCTTTATGCAAAAGCAACCAAAACCCAAGACTTAAAAACAAAGAAAACTCATAAAAATCAAAACTTTAACTCAATTAATCAAGAAAACTAAAACCCCAATATGAAATAAGAAAAAGAAACTAAATAAAACAAACCCATCAACCTATAAACACAAATATATACAAGTGCATAATTAAAGATTGAAAAATGATCAATTAAATAATAATGAAAAGAATTGCTTACTTGAAAAGCAGATGAGTTGAAGAGGGGGGTTTTGAAGATTAGGGTTTTCTCAAACTCCTTAGATCTACGCCGCAGGAGTTGAGAATTTAGTAAAGAGATAGAAAGTGGTGTCGAAAGTTTTGTTTTGTACTCTCACAAATATACCTTGCACCCATACGACGTCGTTGCTACTTTTTATTGCTCAATATTTCTTTTTAAAAAAATATATTTTATTTAGTTTAATAATAATATAATTTAAATAATAAAAAAGAATCTTATATTAACCAATCAATATCAATATATTCTTAATGTTTACTAGCACTAGCTTTTACAATTTACTTAAAATACCCTTCTCTATTTTACTCTTCTTAATCATTTGTTTACCCTTTTTGGTCATACAAAATTCAAATATATGATCCATTTTAATAATCCAATCCAGTTACAACCAATGGATTTATCCGATTTCAATTTATCAATACAAACAATACTATATTTAGGGGATACTCCATATTCACTATCCATATTAATTCAACATGGTAACTACCAATATGACAGCAGTCACAGTTATTCTGCAAAGAATAAAAGGAATGTCTGATCACAATTATCATCGAATGTATTTCAATTTCCTTGATTGTAGAGCTACATGATTCTGCCGATTCTTCTTTGATTCTTCTTTGTAAACATAATTCTTCATCGCACAATTTGTTGCACACCACATCATACATACAATCTATAGTATGTATCATACTGAATTTTCAATATATTCTTAATATTTACTAGCACTAGCTTTTACAATTTACTTAAAATGCTCTTCTCTATTTTACTCTCCTTAATAAGAGTAAATAATCATATAAATTATTTATTAGCAAATTACACCCTGCAAAAATATAGATATAGTTCTAATTGATTCTTTTTATGATTTACAAAATCAATAATTCAAATAATATCATACATGTCCATAATTCATGCTATAATTGATTCTTTTATGATTAGAAAATCACTAATTTATTATTTGAATCAGGGAAACAATTATTAAGTGCTGATTTTTCTATACATACATCAATTCCTCCCACTAATTATGTCTCAATCACATATATAAACCATGTTCATCCACAAAATCACATCTTCCTACTAACAATTAGCAACCACTACACAAACGTAATAATACTCAATTATTTCTGATTTTCTATTTTCTCATAGTTTTTTATGTATCTATCATGTAGTTAAAAGTTGAATTGATTCGAACTAATTCGCTGAATATACTATTTTCCAGATTTTTAGCAACAATGTTCGATCAACTATCTTCTCTCGACCTCTCTAGAACCACCTGGAAAATTAAAGCAAGAGTAACTCGAATGTGACATTCGGTTCCAAACTCTTCTACCGCAAGCGATGTCATCAAGAGATATAACCTCATTCTGCTGGATGATAGTGTAAAATCTATTTTTTTTACTTATAATAGTTACAAAAATTATATTTAAATATCAATTTGTTTATAAAATATTTGCTATGTTTAACCACTTCTTCACCATTGTTTATTTATGCAGGATTGTCATGTACATGCTTACATATATCCAGATTACTGAAAAAAATGCATTCTGATAAGATAGTGGAGGGTGGCGTATACGTGTTTTCTAATTTTTACACCAAAAAAACTCTTGGAACACTAAAACATGTTTCCTCTAGGTTAATAATTAATTTCTCATATACGACAACTGTAGATCCTCTTGATGATGATGATGATGTTATGATATCTACCCACAAATTTGAATTTGTGGATCTGAGTGAATTATTTGTTGTTGCACAAGCAAACGGTGGTACAGAATTTCCAGAATTTGCAACAGGTTTTGAGGACACAATCCTTTTTTAAAATTTTCAAGTAATTTTTTTTCACGCAAAGTGTCTAACGTCAAGATTGATTGTAGATGTTATGGGAGTATTAGAGAGTTTTGAGGAGCTTTCCAAGATTGATACTAAGTTTGGTCAAAGGGACATTGTCCATTTTCAGATTACTGATGAAAGGTATTAATTTTCTTGGTTCTTTCTGATTATTGTTTGTGTACAAATATTTAATATTACTTTCCATATTATATGTTTACTATTACTTCATCATTTATTTTATTCTAGGCATTCCTCCAAAATTACCGTGTAGGGTAATCTTGCAATTGCAATTGATGCACGTTATAAAGAGATTTCAAAAGAAGAGCGAGTGATTGTCATATTAACCACTACCAAACTTAAGATTTTTCATAGTTAGTTAATTTTTAATGAACTAACCTCTTTATTAATAAAACTATCAAAAATATTGCAGCAATGAAGCTTAATTTTCAAATTTTCTTGGTTGCAGCCTCTGTTTAGATTAACACTATACCTGCTTCCAAAATTTATCTAAACCTGGACCATGATGCCGTTTTTGAGATGAGACAGAGGTTCACATTTGAGTAATTATGGCACTTTTGTATATATTTATTCTCAATACCAAAATTATTACATGTACTTCATTTCTCGAATTAGACTCCGTGAAGAAGGTTGCGTTTCTTCGAGAAAAGCTATATCATCATCAACTCAATTCGAAGGGTCAATTTATCATACTATCACGCTAAAAGAACTTAGTGAGAAAACTTCAACTGATTTTTTGAAGGTATTAATTAATTATTTGCTTTACACAATTTTACTAACTACATATGTATAGAAATTTGAGTTTATTTTTTTTCTACTGCCTCTAGACAATTTTATTCATCATATGTTAATCATTTTTTAGATGATTTTCCTATACAAAGTGAAAGTTAATAATGTGGAGGAGAGTGTCGGCTGATGGTACCGTAGCTGCAGCAAGATGGATTACTCTGGAGAAGTCACAAAACTGGAAAGAAAATATAAATGCTCCACATGCAATCAAAACAATCATGTTCCTAAAAAAAGGTTGTATAATTGTAAACTAAACCAGTTTACAGTTATATCAAAATTTCAAAAAATCACATAAGTTCTTAATCATTTTTTTTAATGTTTAGGTTCAAGATTGTTATACTTGCAGAAGACTCTATAGAAGCGTTTAATTTCGTCCTCTATGACTGTGTTGTTAAACGACTGGTGGGTAAAATAGTAACAAAATTTATTGTCGAGGGTTTCGAGGTATGCCAATTTGTTATTATGGTATCTTTGTTTTAAATTCAACTTTTAATTTCTATTTGTAATAAATTTATTTGTCAGAGTCAATTATTTTTAGGATTCAGGACATATCCTCCGCATATTAAGGCTATTGCATGGAAAGAGATTACACTACGAATTCAACTCAATGATGATAACAGCATCCTCAATAGTTCAATTTACTATGCAATTGATGCTTATGATACTAATGGCTCCACATCTTCCATGTCTGCAAATACGGTGGCCTCTAAAATTTCAAACTCAATAAATATAAGTCTTATTGTAATGCTCAGATTTTATCATATGATCCTTAAACTATTTATTTTTTGTATCTCATATCATTCACAATTGATGATACAGTAACTATATTTTTTACAGTCTGATGTGGTAGAAATTACGGACCATGGACATACTCCAGGATCCGCTAGGTCTACCAGCAAGAAAATAAAATTGGTAAGCAGTTTGTTATTATTTTACCATATATAAAAGTGATAACCTTGACACTTTTCTGATATATAGTTCAATGATAAACCTGAATTCTAATTACACCCATTTGTTTCTTTTTTAGGAGAGGTAAATGTCCATTTTCGCCATGATCTTTGTTCTGAATGCATAGGGTGATCATGGCATTTCCAGTTTTTTGTTATTTTAGTCGTACCAATCCATTTTTATTATTATTTCCCAGACACTTTTAAGTATAATGTTTCCATATTTTGCATTTTTGCTTTAAAACAATACAAGAGTTTCGACAAATTTAATGACTATTAGTGTAATGACTCTTTTCTTTCAGGGGTTTTGTATGGTCGGAGTGTCAAAGTTTATACATATTATATTTAATGGTTGCCGTGTAAAAAATTTTAACTAAGGATTTCTCCCATTGGATAGGCTCTTATAAGTTATAACCATATGTACTTTTACTTTGGATGTCTCACTTTGGGAAGATTAGTCATATGAGTTCACTCATCTATCAACGTAATTATCAAATTTGATATAAATTAATGATCCAATATGATGATCAAGTAATAGTTTTAACCTATATATTTGATGATCTTAATATAACCATGATGATCAAGTAAGTATCTACTTAGACACTACTGGAAATATGTGCAATCAACACCAAAAAATAGATGTTGGATATTCTACTGGAATAGATACTGTACTATTAGATTACTAAAAATTGATACAAACAAAACTCTGTTATAATAAAAGCAAAGGAGACAACAACCAGAAGGAGCTAATTTATTCCAACACCAACTTAACCAAAACAAAAAATTGTACAATTTTGTGCATCAACCATATTCTACAAAATCCAAAATTTTAAAGATCAGATTAAAACAGGTGCTCATGGTTGGTATGAATCTGTAAGTTAACGAACACTGAAACACTACAAATAAGTTAAGAACTAACAACAAGTGATTTCTACACAGGAGTAAACTCTTTTTCTTTTCTTTTTTAAGAATATTAGGATCTCTTTCATTTACAGAATATGTGGAGCACTTAATACACTTCAAATAAAACTATGGTAGTCGAAATAAGAAAGTTATCCTATAATCTAACATCTTGCAAGAAGGTTCTTCGTAAAAATCATTAGCTCAAGATTAGTCTATTTACCTGATGGTTGTCCGTTGACGAACACTTGCAAAGTATGGCCAGCTGACATTAAAGTAAGAATATGATCTTACTCTGTTCTCTCCATCATGAATATTACATCGAATGAATGGTTCCTCAAGCATGGAAAAAATGATCTTTTCCATGCTTGAGGAACCATTCATTCGATGTAATATTCATGATGGAGAGAACAGAGTAAGATCATAAAATTAGTTTAAAACAGATATTTCAAAAGACACGATAATGATTAATATCAGTTGACGATAATACTTACTCTATAAGATACCACAAATAATCTGAGGAATCTATGGTGAGATTTAACTGCTCATACAACCCCCATTTTTCTTGAGTATCACCCTCATCAGCAGTTGGAGCTTCTTCGGTGAAAGATTGTCAGTGGAAACTTGCACTAACAGGGAGCATCTTCATACGAGCACCGTGGAAACCTAACTGTAAATATTATTAATTGGGGTGATATTAGCTGAAGAATTGCTAAACAATATTTATATGTTTGGGTTTATAACCTTTAAATATAAGGACAGAATGACAAAAATCATTTTCCATAATGTCTGTCATTACAAATCATAAATGATGCAGACATAGTTAACATTTAAACAAAAAGAATGTCGACTTGGATTGTTTCTCCGATACATATAATCGAATAAATCTAACAATGATTATTTTTATTTTAATTATGGTAGGAAGTACAATCAAACTAATCATCTGACCATGTGAAATATGACAGATTTCTGGAGTGGATACATGGACCTTGGTCCACCGTCCAAAATTTGCCCGCAACAATGAATCATGTACCTTATCAATTTGTCGACACCTTTATAGAATTACAAGCAACTATTATTTAAGTAATCTACATTTGTATATCACTTCTCCTATTATAGAGTTCTTATTTATCTATCTACCATTTACTGCATAAATAGAAAAATTGTTCAAAGATGTTGGGAAGATCCTCGAGGATTTCACCATTATTATTTTCCTGATGCCAGTTTCTTACATGAATTAGAGAACAGGCTTATTACGTTAGAGCTTGGTTACAACCAAGCTCAGCAGCGAGAGAAGCATGAGAAGCTGTTTACAAGTTTAAACGAAGACCAACTTCAGGCATATGCTTCTATGCTCAGCAGTGTCGCAAATAATGTTGGTGGCGTATTTTTTGTATATGCTTCAAGTGGCCGTGGGAAGACATTTATCTGGAAAACACTCTGTTGCAGACTACGTAGTTTAGGAAATAATGTGATTCACGTGGCTTACTCTGGAATTGCAGCTACGTTTCTTCCAGGAGGCGAAACCACTCATTGCAGATTTCACATTCCGCTAAAACTTGACCAGTGCTTGGTTCCAGGTATTAAACATGGCTTAAAGATTGAAGAGTTAATTAACAAACCAAGAAGTAATGAAGAATATAAAGAATGATGCATAGGATAAATATGGGGGAAATAATTGACAAGTCATAGTGATAATATGCTGCGGTTTAGCAGTCTGAAATCTTGGAAAAAATGCAGTTTAACGGTTAACAAAATTGCATAAAGACAAACGTACATTGCTTTAAAAACTATATGGAAGACTGCTGACAAATATTCAGAATCAAAATAGTAAACTGCAACTAAGTAGTAGCAAAATCAGGCCAAAATGGTAATAAAAATAGAGCATAAACAAGGATTACCAAATACTACTCAACAACTACTATATCAAAAGTTACTTCATCTGCCAGTAAACTAAGAACAACTACATCGTTAACTTTCAGTCCGTTTTCCCGCACAAATTTGTTCCAGCCGACCGAGAACCTTCTCTTTCCATTAGTCACGTTAGTTTCAGTGTTCCAAATTTGCCCAAATCTTTTACGATAGTATGCAGGTTCCCATCAATGTACTACAAATTATTGTTTTCAATTCATAATTTTGGGTATTTAAGAATCTTCCACTATTGTACACACTAAAAACAATAAATTGAAAACTTACCAATTCGTTACAGTGTGTACCCACATGAGATTTCATAAGAGTAAATGCAACTTCTTCAATAATGTTTTCGCCCATTTCCTCAAGTCCATCTTCGATATTGTCGTCTCCTTCACTATTATCAATAATATCAAGATTATCTATGTGATTGTATTCGGTCTCACTATCATGACCATCTTTATCATCACTAATTTGGATAATTATATCATTATTTAGTTTTTCTCCTTCTTCTGGTATTATTTTTGTGTAATCTATGTCATCCACGTTTGAAAATATAGTAATAAGATACAGTATGCTTCATTATATTATTATAATGATATATTAAATTATGTAAAAACTTATAAAGTAGTTGAATATTCTTTTTTTTCACATATCTTTCATAAACCAATGCCCAGGTGTAATATCAGGTCTCGAAGATATTAAATCATATTCCACATCCATCCCATCGCTCCTGTAAATTATCATCCTGGCTTCATGATTTCCATCAATCGTGATTAAAAAGGTATCACGTCTCTGTAGACTATATTGCTTGAAGATTTTCCCACTTTTCCAATACCCTGTGTCTTTTTTATACGATACTGGAAAAATAGTATCTCCGCAATGTACTGTATTCGTGTTAGAAAGCATATGATCATAAAATAGACGAACCAGCATTGGTGGAATCTGTCAGGTAACAATAGTTTAGAAGACATTATAGTACATATTTTTGAAATAGTAAACTAAAAAATTAATGTATGTACCAAGTCAGCTTACAATTTCTTTGTAATGCCACGTATGCAAGTGCATTACATGTAAAAAAGAAGCAGTCCTATCTTCAGTTCCTGTTCAAAAGATATATATTTAAAAGAATCATAGATGTAACATTAATCATCTATTCTCATATAATGAATATTATTATTACTAATAAAGCACAAAAGGCCAAACATTACCTAATGATATTTCATGTGGTCGAATATCATCACTTTTGAACAGACAAACATGAACCAGGTGTTCGTCCAATGAAATAAGTGAATCGAACACAAGAATGTCAAATATTTTCACTCCACTATACCTCACGATTTGTTTCCATCCATTAACAAAATAACAATCATTATGGGATTTTTCAATTTTAACTTCCCAGGTTTTATACAGAAAACACAATTGTATTGTGTCCCCGTCTTTCCATTGTCCATATAATTCCATTTTTTTCGGAAGTAGCTGTATCAGTAAAATAATCAAAAAGTTAAACATTTATAACACAAAAAAGATATAGGAAAACATTTATGTATCAACCAACCATTTTACTTATCCATGGGCCAATATCAGATGAGTGGATGGTATGGTCGTAAAAACTTAATTCCCTTCCAAGTACGCTAAAAAAATACCGCATCCTCGCCTTTTCATCCTCCAAATCATCCAAATCGAGAATGAACTCTTTTTCTTTTATATTATTAGGTATATTCACACAATTTTGTGAATCACAACCAGAATAATCTATTGCCAGACCAGATGAATTTTATATCTCAATAAAGAAATTTCCACCTCCAATATAATTCAACAATACCGTATACATTTGTCGGACATTATGGATTTTCATAAAATTTTCAAATCCAAGTAATTTTTTATTATCACTATCATAAAATCCTTCACAATTAATTCCTCCTCTGCAAATAAGAAAGATTTGTCGAGGAAGTTTGGCACAAAATTCCATGGCGAATGGTTTTGGTACTCTCTGTAATCAATATATACGCAAACGATCAATTTCACATTTATATTAATTGCCAACGACTCTATATTGAGTATTGTATTACATACCAATGAACCAAAAGAGTTATGTTCATAAATTCCGACTAAGAAGCTTTTCCTCTTAGCTTTAAAACCTTCTTTTGTGCTTGATAAGCGACCTTGCAAAATTTGATAATATTGAAATCATTACGTAATTTTCAAAAAATATGTCAGAACTAGGCTAACTAGGCTAACTCTTTATTCATCCAAACATCAACTTGGAGTATAATGTTGAGGTTAAATATCACAAGCAATGTATAAATTATAAATAATAAAATAATTTGACATTACTTAGCAAAAGATTGTTATGTAAAACATATTAAATTACAAATAATAATACACAACACATTATACTATAACTCTCCAAAAGTGGTGATGTAGAATATATGTGTTTTTGTACTTTCAAACTAAGTACAAACTAACCTTCATCATATTTGCACGAGAGAGATGCTACAGTGCTAAACTGTGACTTGCAACAAGAGCCGATACGATGATATTTTATATTAATAGAACTTATAATCTAAGATCATTTTACAATGCATCTTGGTTTTTGTAGGATTTTTTTACATTGTATCTTTCAAATTTATGCAGCTTACTTAATTGTTGCAATGATTTTCAATCTAATTAAATGAATATCTTTATGAAGATTTGACCAAGATCGATATATATATATATATATTTATATTTATATTTATATATATAGGTTTTTTTAACATATTGGACAGTTTTAGGTAAAATAAGACAACTAATATATTTATGAACAATACATTTTCATATATTTAGCTTACTTAAATCTTTATATGATTTTGTAGAATCACTGGAAAAACTTCATGAAGATTTGTAATGAATCATTCGATATCTTTTCAAATTTTAAAAAAAATAAGATCTAGAATAATGAAATTTGTAATTTACATGCTTCCTTGAAAACATGTGTTTGTTTTCAAAGTTAAATTATAAAAAAAATAAATTAAAACTGATAAACTGATTTTCCGGATACGCTTTTATTTTTAAAATATTTTTACTCGGATTCTCAATAATCATTTGTATAATTTATCAGCAATATAAAATAAAAGAAATAATTGTTTTAGCTTCTTTCGACAAACTAACTAACGGACAGTTTAAAATTACCTAGGTATCGCTTATCAACTTTTCCTTCCATTTGTATCCATATATATCAATCATAAATCATTACAATTTCATCTTTTCATACCAATCAATTAATGTAGTGAAAAACAATTAAAGATTATGAATCAAGTTTTTGACCAAACATTAGAAACTCCTGTAGTTGTGGTACAAGGTCATCGTTAAATGACATAATGTTAATATTATTAATTTTAGGTTCATATTTTTCACATAATAATTTATAACTTATTAACAATTATTGAACTTTTATATTTTTAAAAGCCTCAATAGCAATAACCAATTTTCCTGCATCAAGATATATTTTAATCTTGATTTGGAGGTGGTAATAATAATGAGAGAAATGTGTTTTTATTATAAGTTATGTTATATTAATATTAAATATTAAATATATTAACTTAATTTATTTATTTTTACTTTTAAATTACAATTATATTATTTATACATTTTTTTGTTAATATCTTATCATGTTTTTTGTTTCAGTCTTGAATTTAAAGGATATGATGGACCGCTTTTTGCTGAGTGAAATTATTAGTCATCATCAAAGATCTTAAGGATTTAAAATTGCCAATATATTCGATAAAACATTAAGACCGTAGTATTTTTAAATGCGTAGTGGTATTGGATATTGGATCTTTTAACCGGTTCATATAATATTTGTGGTGGGAAGGGAATTCATAAAGCATTATAAATTTTATTTATATTTATTAGCAATTTATCAATTTTATGTCTTTCAATTATTATACAGTAATGCACACACAATTTGTTTTAGTGATGTAATTTCACTAACATAATTAATTTAAAAATATTTTTAACAAATTTAAAATTTAATCCATGTACATTTTTATAATCGTAAATAATTAAATATAATTATGTGTTTCAACATACTAATTCAAGGATTAGACACCTATGCCAATCTTTGCATTTTTTTTAACAATACAAAGGTATGATGAATTTTGCGATATTGCACTAAAAAATTTATAAAATAAATTTTGTATATTGCACGGGCTATATTACTAGTCAGTTTACAAATGTGCGAATTGAACGGACAACACGCTGCCACACCTCGTTAATCGTCCAAATACGTATTCAGCCGACCTTGCTATCATGATATTTTTTATTCATGACTTTTTTTACTATTCTCGAAACTTTAACTACATCTAAATAAAAATCTGCTTTAGTTAAATTGATTTTTAAAATTTTATTAATCGCCGTATATTTACGTTTATCATAAAAACATACTTTGATCAATTATATTTAATCATAGTTTGATACTTATTAAATATAGTTAAAAATAAGTTATAATTATATGATAATTAATTTTTAATCTTTATTTTTTTAATCTTTTATATTTTACCAATAATATTAAATTTAAGTTATGCATAAAAAATAGTAATTGTAAACAAAATTTAATGCATCGGGTTAGTTATAAGTAGTAACTAGTAACTAGATCATCTCCAAGAGCATTATGTAAATTTGTTAGCTAAAACACCATTAGCTAAAATTTGTTGAATGGGTAAGAATTTATACTCTAGTGGTATTAACTATATTCATTAGTTATATTCAAAATATTATTTTAATTTTAATTTTAAATATACAAATAAAATTAATTTAAGCTAATTATATGCAACACAATTGAAAATAAAATATTTATTTAGATCAAAAATATTTAATGACAATATTTTTATTTTTTTATATTTATGAAAATATTTTAAAGAAAATATTATAAAATAAAAATTTATTACAATTATAAATATAATAACATATTTAAAAATAGAAAAAATAAAATTAACAAACATTACCTACATATAAGTATAATTTTTAACTGAAGCATAATTTATTATAAAATAATATTAGAATTTTTTAATTTTAATTAATAATTAAATAATATTTAAAAATTACTTAAGGTAGTATATTATTTGTTATGAAAAATATTTATAAAAGAGAACATAGAATAGCATTAGGTTAAGTGTTAGACCATATTTTAAGTATGAACTAAGGTGAGCCGACGTGCATTGATTTAGATGATGGGATACATTCAATAAATGTAGCATGCCCTTTTCCCGTGATCTAAAAATATAACTAACTGGAGCTCCCGTTGGAGTGATCAAAATTTTACATATTAGGTATATTAGACTGCCACATAGACATTATACCTAACAGATGATCAGCGTTGGAGATACTCTAAATTTTAAAGAATGCATAGCGGAGGAACGCATGAACAAAAAACTACCTTTCGGTGTTTAGCTTTCAGCTTCCCGGTATCAAAAACACAACAAATATTGTACAACTTATCCATACATCTTTCTTTCGGGTACATAGCTAGGGCGGATCTAGAAATTTATGTTTAAGTGGATACCGAACCAATTTTAAGAAAACAACCTTTATATTTTTGAATTTTGAGGGGCACATTTATATTTAGAAATTTATTTTTAGGTGAATACCGGACAAATTTTAAGAAGACGGCATTTATATTTTTTTATTTTGAGGGCATATTTATATATTTTTTTTTACGAACAAGCGAAAGTTTTATTAAAACATTAAAATACAACGGGAACAAACCTCTGAACTAACAAATACAATCTGATTGTGAAAAAAAAATAAGCTAAACAAATAACTGTTTTATTTTCAGATCGCTTAACACCTAGAATATGCAAATTCTTCGATCTAAAAAGTGTTACGATAACATCTCGAGCAATCTAACCTACACCAGTTGTGAAACTAGTAACATTACAATTGACCTTCACATAAGCATCATTTGTAGCCCAATGTTTCGAATAATGAACATTTTTTTGTTGTAAAAAAAGAAGCTCTTGCAATATCCACCACCATCCCAGATTTAATGCGAGTTTTTATAGATCTTCCAAAATACCAAAGAAATTCTTCTCAGAAAAATTACTGAACCCGTAACAGAACACACAGAAACATCAAAATAGAATATTAACACCCCAAAAAGATGGGCACATAACAACCTTGATAACAAGGTACTTAACAGTATTTCATCCAAAAAGGATTAAATCTTGGTTTTATTAAAAAATTAGATAAAAAGATGGTGTGGAAGAACGAAGGGGGAGCGAGAGGAAGGACCGAAAAATGGAAAAGTGGTGGATATGAACCCTAGATTTGAGAGTTGATTCTCAAAACCTTAGTTAATAGACCACATGTTTAATTACCCGTGTTTAGTGATTAGAGGCACATTTATATATTTTCAAAAATTTAATGCTAAAAAAACTTAAAATTTGATTTTACGAGGGACACGTGTCCCTCGGTGCCCCTTACTAGATGTTTCATTGTACAGAGCCACCAAACTACTATGATCTTTAAGAAACTTCAGAAGCCATTGTGCTTGATGGAGATGCATCCTTACCAGCTTCGATGTCTTCGGCATAAACAGGGAAACTGTCATATGAGTATGTATGGACTGTTCCATATTACCTGGTATGAGACTAATGAGAATTACAAGTCACATTAAGTTTTAGAAGTCAATCTAGCCATTGTTCATTCGATCATAAAATTTCTATTTTCACATTCTAAAATCATACACTGTAATTATCTTATCTTTGCATAATTTTATTTTCACTACAAAATATAGATTATTTTTAAGTTGGTAATTTTGACCAAACGAATGAAATGGACATCAAAACCATATCATGAAACAATAAACCAAATATTTTCGTAATGGTGTCCATTTTATCTTTACCGAAGAAAATTGAAAATGGAAACACGATCATACAGGTAAAAGAATAAGCTTGTCACCCTTCTCAGCAGCCTCCACAATTGTGCACATGAACAATGTTCCTCTCCTTATCAGCGATCACCGACAATGAACATAATCCAATCTTGAATTTTTTTGATTGATGGAGTGGGCAATGGGATTGCTGGAGGAACTATAGATTGCTTAGGTTTAAATGTAAAAACATAAATTATCTTCTTTTTTGAACAAAAATAAAGATTATTTTTCTGAAAAATCTTTACTTTATATCTGAAAGCAATAGAACCATATATACTCTGATTTTTTTCTTTTGTTATAATTTTGTATCATGCGTGGAAGATGAATAGACTAGTGAACATTTGCAAAAAATTAAAAATAAGCTTATACAATTCCCTAAATTGATGAAGAACGGGTTACACATCACTTTAGTACCTTGACTAAATACGAGATTTTGTTATCATCACTCAAAATTTTCCCTTTCAAATTCATCCATTCAAATATAATATATAAAGCAAAATTTATATACATATCTTCTCATTATTAAATCTCGCACAGTTCATTCTTATTTTCACTAATTTGTCTTTTAAGACCAAGAACTTTTCCACTCAAAGTTGTTGCCTAAGCTTGAAGTGCACTTGGGTTGTGTAAGATGATTTAAAAGCAAAATATTCATTTGTGTTTTACCAATTAGAATCTGTTATCTATTATTTGTGTACATCTCATATAAATTATTTTAATTTTTTAAATAACTCATAAGTTATATAACATAATAAAGTTACTTAGAACTAGTGTTACAGAAATTAATAATCGGGGAAGATCATAAGTTATATAACATAATAAAGTTACTTAGAACTAGTGTTACAGAAATTAATAATCGGGGAAGATCGACTACAAAAATCAGTAATCGGGGAAGATCGACCACGTGACCATGTAAGGATTAGTCGGTGAATCGGAGATTAATCGGGAGGATTTATCGATAGAAAAATCGAAAGAAATTAATATTAATAAATATATATATACACACACACACATCACAAAAAAACATGAAATCTTGTAAATCGGATGTTTAATCTGAAATCACATAAATATGTATGGGCCATGACTTACCCTTTTACATCTTCTTCTCCCAATTTGCCGGACCTTCTAATCCTTTGCTTTCTTATCATCATTCATAAAGACTTCTCTCAGTCAAATATATATATATATATATATATATATATATATATATATATCTTATAACAAACCTTTGAAGACTTCCTTTTTGATACAGAACATAAACACATACATACAATCTATTTTCATGAAAAGAGAGGTGCCCTGTTTTTCAATTGATTTCTACAAATGTTATATTACATACTATATACAGGTATTGAAGACAACCACAACTCCGATGTTATAACACCAACACAACCACCCAAATTTCAGGCCTTCCCCATTACAACTTCGACCGATCAACAATGTTCATAACGACCTTATTTTTTTTACCTGAGTTTTGACCCGATTTCATCAAAACCGTATAATGGAGCGATTCGTCGAAACTAGATCGGCAACAGAAATTTTGTCAATAAATCGGCCGATTTATCGGTTGAACGTCCGATTTCTGTAACAATGTTTAGAACAAAAAAATTGACTTTTAATTTGTCATGTTAATCAACTTTAAGTTATAAACAAATCTTTTAAGTCTATCCAAATGGCCTAGTAATCAACCTTCTATTAGAAGGTAGAACCTACAACTGCACCCAACCAAGACCAAAGAAAATAATTAAACTCTAAATAAATAAATTATCATAGCCTTGGAGATAAAATTGTCAAAACTTAAGATTCAAATTTTGACCTCATGCACTACAAGAGAACAGGTTATAACGACAGAATAAAATCGACCGCCAAAAAAATGAGGTTTCAAAATATATCATTCTACAAATTGAATTGAAAACATAGGATATAGAAGTTCACCAAATTTGACCAGAAAATAAAGAATATTATTACAACAAATTAAAAAGTAGCTTAGAATAAAGCTCAATATCAAATATATATCTTGGCTAGTAAACCCGCCAAATAGCCACATGACATCAAGTAACTTTTAAATAACATTGGTTGGCAGCTCCTCCACTACTACATTATAAACCTTCAGAATGTCAGCCAACATCTGTTATTCCTAGAGGACTAACAATGAGATTTACAGAAGGGGGGTTGAATGTAAATCTCAAAACTTTTTCAGGTTTTGAGAAGTTTATTAAAGCAGTGTGTTCTAGATGAACAAGTGTATGAATTGCTTTGAGCTAATGCAGACAGATATATATTCAAACACAAAATGTAAAGAACACAACAAACTTTAAAAACTTTTCTGGTGGATTTGTTGTTCCACCAGAGATGGTATATTAGAAAATCTGTGTTCAACAATGTTGATCACAGCTGCATCCTAGTACAAACTAGATGAATTTTCTCTCAAGATATTTCTTAACAGCTCTGGAAAATCTCTCTCTAATTACTAGCTTCTTCTTGGTTTATATATTACCAAGTGTACAAGTGAAAAACAATATAAAATTACAATAGTAAAATAAGTTCTTCACTTGCTTCTTTTCCTGTTCACTCCAGTACTTTGTTGACTATTGCATCTTTGTACTAAAGAAGAACGGCTGCTTTTTCTGTTGATCCTGAAATTCGGCTACCACATCTCAGTTTTCTCTGTCAACCCATGTGCCTCTGTCTGTAGGTACAACTACCACTTATCAACGGCTAATTAGCAGAACATCCGTTGAAGCTTTCATCCGTTGAAGGATGTTATCCGTTGAAGCTTTCATCCGTTGATGCATTTATCCGTTGATGCTCTCATCCGTTGAAGGATGTTATCCGTTGAAGCTTTAGAGACATCCGTTGAAGCTTAGCTTCTCATCCGTTGAAGGTCTTTAAGTCATCCGTTGATACCACTTCATTTATACAAAATTACAAGGCATGAAATATTTACAATTGGCCTTCCTATCTGCATATCATCTAGTAGTCAACATGACTTATAGTTTCTCTCAACTTCTAAGAATTACATTTTAAATACAGAGACTGAAATATGCTACAATACTAGACTTATTTCTAAGTAAAGCTACACCATCAACGGATAGCCAAAGTGGTCTTATCCGTTGAGGCTACTGACACTAAATTTCTACTTAAGTATTTTGTTAAACATATCATCAAACTAATGCACATATATTCCTAACAATCTCCCCCTATTTATGTCTATAAGAATTGTAGGCATAAATTCAGGGTTAACTTGATGATAACAAAACACTTAACAAATATTTGAATTGAAACTAAGTAGAAATATAAAAGTGCTGCAAAAGTGTATGTACTAGGAGGTAATTGAAGATTTACAGTATTTCCAAGGGTGCTCCTCTAGCCTGAGCAAATCATTATTTTCTTCTTTGTTCCCTGGTTTTCTTTCCTAGCCCTTTGTCATTTTCCTCAAATTGGAGTTGGAGTTGTCTGAAGAATTCAGCTTCATCTTCATCACTGATATCCAACTTAGATTGCATTTCTTTGAGAGTTTCATTGCTGGCAATCTTGAGTTGGTCTTCAAGTCTGAAAAATCTTCTGACTCCTTTGTCATCTCTAAATTCCATCAACCAATGAGGTGATTTGTGAATTTTAGTTCCCCTTTCTTGTATGAGTAAGGTTCTGGGCAAAGCATTTGGTTCCCTCCAAGTCTTCCTTATGTTGGCAATCTTGTTGAGAATTTCAGTCTTGGCTGTTCTGGTAAAGCCAGAATCCTTTTTGATGGCTGAAAAGACTCTGATCAAGGTAGAGTAGCCTTCATTTAGAATCCTGTAGAGAGGCCATGTTCTTTCCCCAGCTCCCTTATATCTGAAAACCAATCTCTCTGGTAGCTGTCTGTAGGCAGCTATTCCCCTTACTTCCTCCAGCTCATCCAGATAGAGATTAATGTCTGAAGCTTCTTTTATGTCACAGATGTGAACATAATCATCTTTAGAAATGGGTGGCTTAGGGTTAGGTTTTTGTTTTTGAGTGAATTTCTTAGAGGTTAGGGGAGGTGTAGATTTAGATTTTCTTTTCTGTTTCTTTGGTAGTGGTAGAGTGGTTAAAAAGGTAGGCAATGTGATGTTGTCCCAATCAATAGGTTCCTCTTTTGGAATGATTGGTTCACCATGGATATTTATAGAGGGATCAGCAACAAAAGGTTTAGGTATGGAAGGTAGTGGTTTAGATATAGATTTGGTATCTTCAGGGTTATCTTCACTCCTTCTGTGTGCCTTGGCCTTTCTTCTGTTTCCCTTCTGCCATTCCTCTCTTTCTTCCATATTTTCACCAAATATGCTCCCAAGAACCTCATCTAAGTTAGCAATCTTTTCTTCACCCCTGACTTCAATTCCTTTCATTTCTTCAACTTGGCTTGACTTTAGCTATTTTTCAAGCTTTGCTTGTGCTCTTTTGTCAGCCTTGAGTTTTACAGCTTCTTTCTTCAACCTTCTGGTTTCTTCCCTTTTGGCCTTTAGAAATTTGGGATGTCCTTGCATCACACAGATACTCTTTCCCTCTCTATAGATAAAGGCCATGTCCATTCTCTCACCCTTGTCCTTGGTCTCCTTCTTCTTTATGATGCTTGCACTTAGAACTTTGTCTCCATCAGGTTTTGGAAGAGGAAAGTCTACTTCCTGCATCTGAGCAAAGTCTAGGGGATTCTTTGTGGAGTCCATACTGGATCTAGTGTTAGGCTTTAGAACCATAGGTTTTAAATTCTTGAAAGAAGTCTCTCCAACCTTATTTCTCCCTACTGGCTTGAGCTCCATGTTGATTGGTTCAATCTTTGTGCTAAATTTCACAGATGTTGATTTATTTTGTGTAGAACCAAACACCAATTGCAACCTTTCATCAATTCTCCTCCATTGTTCTTTCATTTGTATTTCAGCTGCTGCTAGCTGAATCAAATCAATTCCATCAGGTTTTCCCTTGATTTGAATGATTGGAGAGGTAGTGATGGCATGAACTAGCACTTTAGATATCTGAATCTTTGTAGAGGGCTCTCCTTCCCCTTCCCTTTTATTCTCCCCCTTTTTGTTATTATCAAGGAGAGGGGTCAAGCCTTGTGCTTTTGCCAGCTGCATTAGGAGATTGGTTTGAGATTGTTGGTTGAGAAGAAGGGTGGCCACAGAATCTTCAATTCCTTGAACTCTGTCTTCCAACTTGGCCAGCCTTTGTTCAGTAACTGATTCCTTTTTCAATCTCGAAACCAAGTCCTGCAAAGTACCATAGGGCATGACTGAATCCAATTTTTCTGAAGTGAAGGATTTCAAGTCAGCAATATCTTTCCTGAGATCATCTAGACTCATATCTTGCTTTACTTTCTGCAACTTCATGAGATGCAGTGAGTCCAGGTGAGCTTGGAGGATAGCCTTGATATTTGCATTTGAAGTGTTCTGAATGGCCTGTTGAATAGTGATGATTTGTTTGACCAAGTGGACATTGAATTCACCTGTTCTATGCTCCTTAGTCAAGGCCCATTCAGGTAGATTAGGAATGGAATTAGGGTCTTCATCTCCCCCTATGTTCATGCTTCCATCAGAAGAAATAGAGTCATCATCATCAGAATTTACTCCAAATTCCTCAGATGGCTCACCAGCTGTAGAAGGCATCCTGTTAATAGCAGCTTTATCCCTTTGAAGAGATTCTGTTGAGTGCACTAGATGTAGTGTCCTCTCTGCCTCCTCATTGCCCTGAGCAGCCAACAATTGATAGGCTGTCACAGGATGAGTAAAAGTGTCAGCATCCAAGGAAATGTTATCAATTACAGCTTTGTAATGTTGCTGAAATTGTCTTTCCTTTTCAGCATTATCCACAATCATTGACTCATGAGCAATGGCTGGTTCCACCCTTGTATCAACTGTACCTGTTTTTCTCTCTTTTTCTCTATGTTCTTGCATCAGGGGCTCCCCCTGGCTCACACATCTCACTCCCTCACCTTCACCTTCTAAGGTGGTACTCCACTCACTGACTTTTGCCATGCTGGAAGAAATAGCATGCATTTTTGTGCTCTCAATCTCTCCTTTTGCCTGGGAGCAACCCAGCCTCTCACTCAAATTTTCACTCCCTGCCCTCAATCCTAAAAGTGATTGCACAGTATTCATGTCTTCTACACTTGGAATCATTTCAGTTATTTGTGTAGAGACTATCAACGGATGTGGAATATCCGTTGAAGTTGAAACTGTTGTTATCAACGGATAACTGCTGTTAAGCTTATCCGTTGAAGAGCAACCATTTGTCAACGGATGAGTGATATCCGTTGAAGAAGGAAAAGAAGATGAAATTGAAAGTGATATAATTGTTGAATCTGTATAGATTGATTTGATATATGTTGATACAGATCCTTCAATTATATCTGAAAGAATTTGCGGGTGATCCAACAAATCATCTAAAAGATGATGATCACCTGTATTTGAGTGGGGCTCCTACCTGAGTTGTAAAGAGGGAGAATCAGGAATTGATGGGAATAACATATCCACATCCAGAGATGGTGAAGAAGTATTTGGTGATTGATGTGTAGTTATTGTGAGAGAATGGGGCTGTGACTCCACATTTATTGGAGTCACATCAAACTGAGTTTGAGAAGGCACAGAGACAGATGGATGTATCTGTGCAGTGTGTGCACCCTGTGTAGAAGATTGGGTTCTAGCCTTCTTCCTTCTAATAAAAGCTTTTGTAGGTGAGTGTTTGGCTTTAGTGTCCCTCCCTCTTTTGTTCTGTGTTCCTGGTTGGGAACTCTTTTCAATAGTAACATCCTTTTGGGAGGATGCTACTAGGGATGTGCTAGAAACCTTTTCAACCACCACAGCTTTTTGAGAAACTGGGGCTTGGCTAGCTTGGGAAGCACTCAACTCTCCTTCCTTATCCTGGGGGTTTCTTTGATGTTCACCCCTCCCCTCACCACTCACACCCTGTTCACTTCCCTCAGGGTTAATGGTTGTTGTTACAACTGTTGTCTTTTGAGAAACAACAGAGGTGGTTTTCTTTGTCTTGGATTTTGAAAGTTTAGATTTGGTGACCTTGGTAGAAATCTGTTGGGGCATTGACACAGATTTCATGGCCACACTAGAAGATAAAGAAATAGAGGGGTTGGAAGAAGTAGGAGTTGTAGAAGCAATTACCTCACCTACCTGGGGTGCATTCATGATTGGTAAATATACCAATTGCACACTGCTGTTTAGATCCATTCTCTTCAAGTCTGCAAGAACTCTTTTCTCTTGTGCCCAGCACTTGAGTTTATTATTCTCATTGATTATGACTAAACCTTCAGCAACATGGTTAGCCAATAACATAAAGAATCTAGCATAATAGATGTTATTAGGTCTATTAGCTTTGTTACCTAATCTAGTACCTAATTCTAGCATCACATAGTTGCTAAAGTTAAAGTACCTATCAGAAACAAGCATATAGAACATATTAACAAGAGATGAAGTTATGGCATCAAAATTACTAATTTTCCCAGAGAAAACCTTTATGAAGGCATCCCCAAGAAAACTCCATTCTTTCCTAAGGCCTTTTCGTCTAATACCCCCTAAATTAGCAGAGTTAAGAGAGTAACCTATGGAATCTAACATGCTGGATACATCACTATCAGTGTGTGGTGTCATGGCATTGTTCTCAGGTAATTTAAAACATGCTTGTAAGTCATCACAGTTAATACAGTGATTTTTACCTTTGAGAGTGAAGGAGATAGTCATATCCATGGAGTTGAACTCAGCAGTTGTCCAAATCTCCTCAACTACTTCACAGAAAATCGTTGGGGCTTCCAGCATTGCATAGCTAAGTTTACAGTTTTTGATGAAGTCCATCATTTTGTGATAATCTGAGTGGGCTTCATTCTTTTCTACCAGAGCTATGAAATTGTTCTTCTCGTAGATGAACCCAGATTGAGACATAATCTTCACGACTGGTGCCATTGTTGTGAGTAGAAATTGCAGAGAATAACTTGAAGGTTTTGCAGAGAGAAAATGGTAAATGCTTGAAATTCTAAGAAAGCGTAAAGTAATAATGAACAATCAGAAGGGCTTATATGCTTTCAAAGAAAAAGAAATAAATAAAGGATTAATCAATAAGTAGGTGTTAGTGAATTTCAGCCGTTTAAGAATAAACTGTAAGTATTCTAATAACTACCTTTAAAACCAATACATACAGATGTATGTATGGTATCAACGGTTAAGAAAATAGAATCAACGGCTGTGAAACACCTCAAACGTCTGATGTGACATTTCAACGGATAATGTAAATTGTCATCCGTTGAAAGGTACTTCAGCTTTATCCGTTGACGGATAAAAGTTCCAGAGATATACTTGTCTTTCAACGGATAATGAATATCCGTTGATAGAGCAATTTTGACTTTCAACGGATAGGGAACATCCGTTGATGGAATAAACTTTGTTAAAAGTCAAATTTGTTCTAGCAACTAATATATTTCAGGCTTCTCATCAAATTGCAAAGAAGACATGAATTTTAAGAGTAATTAAGCATACCTAGCTCACTTACCAATCTTGTGAATGTTGATTCATCAAGTGGCTTGGTAAATATGTCAGCAATTTGTTGTTCACTTGGAACAAAATGTAGTTCCACTGTACCATTCATGACATGCTCCCTAATGAAGTGGTACTTGATATCAATGTGCTTGGTCCTTGAGTGCTGTACAGGATTCTCTGTTATGGCTATGGCACTTGTGTTGTCACAAAAGATAGGTATTCTATCAACATGAAGTCCATAATCAAGGAGTTGATTCCTCATCCATAACATTTGAGAACAGCAACTTCCAGCAGCAATGTATTCAGCCTCAGCTGTAGAAGTAGAGACTGAATTTTGCTTTTTGCTAAACCATGATACAAGCTTGTTTCCCAGGAATTGGCAGGAGCCTGTTGTACTTTTCCTGTCTATTTTGCAACCTGCATAGTCTGCATCTGAATAACCAATTAGATCAAAGCCAGATTCTCTAGGATACCAAATTCCTAAATTTGGTGTACCCTTGAGATATCTGAAAATTCTCTTGATAGCAATTAAGTGAGACTCCCTAGGATCAGCTTGAAATCTAGCACACAGACATGTAGCAAACATTATATCTGGTCTGCTAGCAGTTAAATATAAAAGTGAACCAACCATGCCTCTATAACTTGTAATGTCCACAGACCTTTCGGTCTTATTTAATTCAAGTTTGGTGGCAGTGGCCATGGGAGTTTTTGCAGATGAGCATTCCATTAAGTCAAACTTCTTTAAAAGATCATAAATATATTTAGTTTGACTAATGAAAATTCCATCACTAACTTGTTTAACTTGTAAACCAAGAAAATAGGTTAGTTCTCCCATTAGGCTCATTTCATATTTACTTTGCATTAGCTTAGCAAACTTTTTGCAAAGTTTATCATCTATAGAGCCAAATATTATGTCATCTACATAAATTTGAACAAGTATACTAGAGCCATTAACATCCCTAAAGAAGAGAGTTTTATCAACAGTACCTCTAGTGAAGTGATTCTCCAAAAGAAATTTTGATAAGGTTTCATACCAGGCTCTAGGTGCTTGCTTCAGTCCATAGAGTGCTTTCAACAGATAATACACATAGTCTGGAAAATTTGGATCTTCAAATCCTGGAGGTTGACTTACATAGACTTCTTCCTCTAATTTCCCATTTAGAAATGCACTCTTGACATCCATTTGATAGACTTTGAAATTGGCATGGGCTGCATGGGCTAGAAATATTCTGATGGCTTCAAGTCTTGCAACAGGAGCATATGTTTCATCAAAATCTATTCCCTCTTGCTGAGAATAGCCTTTAGCAACCAGTCTGGCTTTATTCTTTATGATAATGCCATTTTCATCCATCTTGTTTCTGAATACCCACTTTGTGTCAATAGGACTCTTGTTCTTTGGTTTGGGTACCAGCTTCCAAACTTGGTTTCTCTCAAATTGGTTTAGCTCTTCCTGCATAGCTAATATCCAATCTGGATCCAATAGAGCTTCTTCCACTTTCTTAGGTTCCTCCTGAGATAGAAAACTACTGTACAGACATTCATCTTGAGTAGCTCTTCTTGTTTGCACTTTAGATGATGCATCACCAATGATCAGTTCAAAGGGATGATTCTTGGTCCACTTCCTTTGTGGTGGAAGATGTGCTCTAGATGAGGTGGCCTCAGTATTGTCATGATGTGAGACAGAGTGTTGACTAGTTGAAACTCCCCCTGAGTTGTTGGTCCTTTGCAGGGAACTTGGAGTTCTATCAACTGATGATGTAAATCGATTATCCGTTGATGAACTATGATCAACGGATGCTTCATCTTGTACTTCAACGGATGGTGCACTATGTCTTTCAACGGATACTGCATTGCTTCTGTCAATGGATGCAGTATTTTGTGCATTATCCAGGGGCATGTTTTGAATCCCTTTTGAAGTGTCATCTCCATCAGTCTCCTCTTCACTATCATCACAATATATCTCAATATTGTCAAATTTGAGTCTCTCATTATGTCCCTCATCTGTTAGTCCATCAATCTTTTTATCATCAAACACAACATGCACAGATTCCATAACAATGTTGGTTCTTAGATTGTAGACCCTATAAGATTTTCCAGCTGAATAACCAACAAATATTCCTTCATCAGCCTTTGCATCAAACTTCCCTTTATGGTCAGATTGATTCCTCAGTATAAAGCATTTACATCCAAAGACATGAAGAAAGTTTAGAGTTGGTTTTCTTCTCTTGAACAACTGATAAGGAGTCATGCCTTTAGCTTGATTGATCAAAGAAATATTCTGAGTGAAGCAGGCACAATTAACAGCTTCAGTCCAGAAATATGTTGGTAACTTTGATTCTTCAAGCATTGTTCTGGCAGCTTCAATTAAAGATCTGTTCTTTCTTTCAACAACCCCATTTTGCTGAGGTGTTCTTGGAGCTGAGAACTCATGCATGATTCCATTTTCTTCACAGAACAGCCTTAATGTCAAATTCTTGAACTCAGTTCCATTGTCACTCCTGATATTTCTAACCTTCAAGTCAGGATGATTGTTGACTTGCCTGATGTGATTGATAATGATTTCACTTGCTTCATCCTTTGATCCAAGAAAACAGACCCATGAGAACTTAGAGAAATCATCTACAATCACTAAGCAATATCTTTTTCTTGCTATTGACAATACATTGACTGGTCCAAACAAATCCATATGTAGCAGCTGTAATGGTTCATCAATTGTTGTTTCAAGCTTCTTCTGAAATGATGCTTTCCTTTGTTTGCCTTTCTGACAAGCATCACACAGACCATCCCTTGAGAATTCAACAAGAGGAATTCCTCTTACTAAGTCCTTTTTGACTAGATCATTCATTGTTTTGAAATTCAAATGGGATAGCTTCTTGTGCCATAGCCAACTCTCAACTGAACTTGCTTTGCTGAAGAGACAAGTAATAGATTCTGCATCTGTAGAGTTGAAGTCAGCTAAGTACACATTTCCTTTTCTAACTCCAGTTAGAACCACTTTGTTGTCTTCCTTACTAGTGACAACACAGGCTTCAGAATTGAAGGAAACTGTATTCCCTCTATCACATAGTTGACTGATACTCAGTAAGTTGTGCTTGAGACCATCAACTAATGCAACTTCTTCAATGATGACATTCCTTGTTGAAATCAAGCCATATCCCATAGTAAACCCTTTGCTGTCATCTCCAAAGGTTATGCTGGGGCCAGCTCTCTCTTTAAACTCTGTGAGCAGGGAGAAATCTCCAGTCATGTGTCTTGAACAGCCACTGTCCAAGTACCATAGATTTCTTCTATTTTCCTGCACACCACAAAATCAATCAATTTGATTTTGGTACCCAAGTTTCCTTGGGTCCATTCTTGTTAGCCTTTCTCCTAGACTTCATTCCTCCTGCATCTTTAGACTTAGGTGAGTTTGAGTCAACCTTGGTCTTAGATGTGGTTGGTTGAGGTGTAGGGTTAGTCACAACATTATCCATCACATTTATAGAATTATTAGGCATGGATTGTGCATACATGTTATTCCACATTGGCATATTGTATGGCATTTGAGGCATACTGAATGCAGCAAGATAAGGATTGTTAAAATATGGCATGTTTGCAAAATGTGCATAAGGATTTTGTTGAGACATAACAGGCATAGCATGTAGAGGTGATACAGACATGTTAGGCATGGAAGAGGGTACAGTTATGGGAGATTTCTTAATAGATTTACAGTTAGCAGATAGATGATTAACACTACTACAATGCACACAGCTTTTTCTAGGAGCATACTTGTCAGGTGTGTAATTGTTATGTTTGTTAACTCCTACCTTCCCATTTCTGTTGGATTTCCTTTTGGATTCCTTTTTATCCTCAACCATCTTGAGCCTATTGTTTAACTGTTCTAAGGTCATGTGCCCTACATTCACCTTTCTGACATCTTTGGATGTGCTTGCTCCTTCTTTGACAAAGTTCTTTGAAGTTGAACCAAACTTTTTGTTGAGTTTCTTTAGATTTTCTCTTTTAGAAACATCTGCCTGTTTTAATTGAGGAACCTTCAACGGATGTTCCTTTTCTTCCTTCAACGGATAACTTTCATCATCCGTTGATTCCACATCCGTTGACAGTCCATCAATTAATTCCAGTTTCTTTTTATTTTTATCCCAGGCAGTTTCACAGAATGATTCAATTCCTTGGACTTTGGCAATTTGAGCACTTACATCCCTAGATGTTTTCCAGGCTTTAATCACCTCTTGCTCTTTCTCTAATTGATTGGAAAGTATTTCTACTTTCTTAACAGATTCAGCTAGTTCATTTTCAACAGATATACAATGCAATTTGGTTTTCTCTAGGTCAATCAACTTATTTTCTAACACAGTATTTCTATTACTTAAAAACAGATTGTTCTCTTTGATCCTACTATTTTCTTTAGCAAGAGATTTAAGAGACACACGCAAATGATACAATTCAGTAGACATGTCATTGAAAGCATCATTGCACTCTTCTTTAGTAAGCTGTGTTAAATCAGTAGTGATTACCTGATTGCTTGATGAACTAACTTCGTTTTCTTCAGAATCAGCCATGAGAGCAAGGTTGACATAATCCACATCTTCATCCTCTTCATCTCCATCAGCTGCCCAGTCCTTTTCTTGAGTAATGAAAGCCCTTTCCTTCTGTTTGAGTAGATCAAAATATTTCTTTTTGTAATCTACTTGTTCAAATTTCTTCTTTTCAGAGGTTGGCTTTCTGCACTCACTTGCAAAGTGTCCACTTATACCACAATTAAAACACTTGAACTTGGATTTGTCCACCATGTTCTTATAGGGTTTAGTGGCTCTAGTGTTTTTCCTGAACTTCATCTTTGCAAATCTCCTGGACAGAAATGCAAGATGCTCATCAATACCATCAGAGTCATCTTGACTGGAGTTGTCTTCATTTTCAGCAACTTGCTCTTTACCCTTGTCTGATTCTGGATTTCTTACACCATCTTTGGAGCTTGATGTAGATCTCACAGTTTCTTTTCTGCATTCTTTCTCATTTTCAGCTACCAATGCAACTGAACCTCCTTTCTTTCTCCCCCTCTCCAATACCTCATCCTGTTCCAACTCTAGTTCATAAGTCTTCAAGATTCCATATAATCTTTCAAGAGTAAAGTCCTTATAATCCTGAGAGTTTCTTAAGGAAACAGTCATGGGTTTCCATTCCTTTGGTAAGGATCTCAAAAATTTAAGATTTGAATCCTTCACCTGGTACACTCTACCATACAGCTTCAGTCCATTCAACAGCTTTTGGAATCTATTAAATGTGTCATTTAAAGATTCATTCTCTTCAAAATGAAAGTACTCATACTGTTGAATGAGAAGCTGCATTTTGTTCTCTTTTACTTGTTCTGTACCTTCACACAGCAACTGAACTGTGTCCCAAACCTCTTTGGCAGTTGAACAATTTATCACATTATCAAACATATCCTTGTCAAGACCATTAAACAAAATGTTCATAGCCTTCTTATCCTTGTGGACTTCTTCTGTGTCTTCCATTGTCCATTCTGCTCTAGGTTTTGGAATGGATTGACCAACAGCAATTGTGGCCGTAGCAACTGTGGCTACTTTGTGGGGAATGTGAGGACCATTCTCAATGCAGTTTACATAACCTTCATCTTGGGAGAGTAGATGAAGGTGCATTTTCACCTTCCAGTGGTGATAACTGTCTTTGTCAAGAACTGGGATCTTTACTCCAATATCCTTCTTACTCATCTTTGTTAGATTCCAAGATCTTTAAACTCTTTGTGTGTCAAGAGCTTGCTCTGATACCAATTGTTATTCCTAGAGGACTAACAATGAGATTTACAGAAGGGGGGTTGAATGTAAATCTCAAAACTTTTTCAGGTTTTGAGAAGTTTATTAAAGCAGTGTGTTCTAGATGAACAAGTGTATGAATTGCTTTGAGCTAATGCAGACAGATATATATTCAAACACAAAATGTAAAGAACACAACAAACTTTAAAAACTTTTCTGGTGGATTTGTTGTTCCACCAGAGATGGTATATTAGAAAATCTGTGTTCAACAATGTTGATCACAGCTGCATCCTAGTACAAACTAGATGAATTTTCTCTCAAGATATTTCTTAACAGCTCTGGAAAATCTCTCTCTAATTACTAGCTTCTTCTTGGTTTATATATTACCAAGTGTACAAGTGAAAAACAATATAAAATTACAATAGTAAAATAAGTTCTTCACTTGCTTCTTTTCCTGTTCACTCCAGTACTTTGTTGACTATTGCATCTTTGTACTAAAGAAGAACGGCTGCTTTTTCTGTTGATCCTGAAATTCGGCTACCACATCTCAGTTTTCTCTATCAACCCATGTGCCTCTGTCTGTAGGTACAACTACCACTTATCAACGGCTAATTAGCAGAACATCCGTTGAAGGTTTCATCCGTTGAAGGATGTTATCCGTTGAAGCTTTCATCCGTTGATGCATTTATCCGTTGATGCTCTCATCCGTTGAAGGATGTTATCCGTTGAAGCTTTAGAGACATCCGTTGAAGCTTAGCTTCTCATCCGTTGAAGGTCTTTAAGTCATCCGTTGATACCACTTCATTTATACAAAATTACAAGGCATGAAATATTTACAATTGGCCTTCCTATCTGCATATCATCTAGTAGTCAACATGACTTATAGTTTCTCTCAACTTCTAAGAATTACATTTTAAATACAGAGACTGAAATATGCTACAATACTAGACTTATTTCTAAGTAAAGCTACACCATCAACGGATAGCCAAAGTGGTCTTATCCGTTGAGGCTACTGACACTAAATTTCTACTTAAGTATTTTGTTAAACATATCATCAAACTAATGCACATATATTCCTAACAACATCCTTTCATCATCCTTGGTCACAAAGTTGATTGCACCATATTTTCTTCCAAAACTTCCATTATGACCAATTCGATGGAGGTAGTTCTCTGGCTGAGTCGAAAAATCATAGTTTATCATAAGTGTTACTTGCTCGGCATCTATACCACGAGCATGAAGATCAGTGATAATAAGCACATGAAATGAACCAGAGCGGAATTGATACATAATATTATCTCTGGTACTCTGATCCTTGTCTTCATGAATGGCAAAGATAGTATGATAGTCACTGTCTATTTTTGCAGTTAGCCAGTCAACTTTTTGCCTGGTATTAAAAAATATGATACTTTGGGTACTTGCCAATGCCTTATCAAGATCAAAGAGTTCTTCCAGTTTTCGTTCCTCCTTGTTAACATTAATAGAAAATTGTTTGATACCTTTGAGAGTGAGCTCATCTCCTTTCACAAGAATCCTCACAGGCTTATTCATGAATTTTCTTTTGATTTCAAGAGCCTCGGGAGGCATGGTGGCAGAGAAAACACCCGTTAGAAGAAATTGATAATATAATTAATTAACTATCAGAGTTTATCAATCAATATTTGATATCAGGATTTGACAGAGATGACGTCATCCACATCTATCATCAGTACTTGTTGATCAGTATTTGTCATCAATATTTGTATTCACCCCCTCTACAGTTGATTAAAGACCTGACAATTGGTATCAAAGTTTGTTGTCGATGCACAAACAATTTAAGATCCACAAAATAATCATTAATGGTAGACGAAGAAGCTCAACAAAATCCCCCATCACAACCAGCCACGAATCAAATCAGCCATAACATGAGTAGATATGAGGCTATCAAGGTTCCAATTCTGAAGGTTCATTAATATCCAATCTGGAAAGTGAAGATGGCCATGTGTTTGGAAGCAACATATCCTGAATATCTGAACATGATTTATGATGGTCCTTATAGGCCTATGAAGCTTGTTGTGTTGTTCCTGGTCAATAAGAAAAGATGGTTGACAAGGAAACGAAGGACTATTCTCCTGAGGATCTTTTATATATTATGAAAGATGCAAAAGTTAGACATCTTTTGCATAGTAGTGTTGACAATGTCATGTCCAATAGAGTTATTGGATGCAAAACTGCTAAGGAAATTTGTAACACTTTGGAGGTCAAGTGTCAAGGCACCACTGCTATCAAGAAGAATAGAAGAACAATATTTACTCAGAATTATGAATACTTTGACTCAAAAGCTGATGAGTCCTTGACTGAAATATATGACATATTTTAAAAGCTGATGAATGACTTGTCACTGGTTGATAAAGATTATGTTCCAGAAGATAATAACTTGAAGTTTCTTCTTGCACTCCCTGAAAAGTGGAACTTGAAAGTCACATTAATAAGGGACAACTATGATCTTGATGAAACATCTCTATATGAGATTTATGGTATGTTAAAGACTCATGAATTAGAGATTGAGTAAAGAAGCAAGAGGAAAGGGCCTAGAGCAAGACATGTTGCACTCAAGGTTGAAGAGAAACCAAGGGAGAAAACCGGGAGAAAAAGCCATTCCAAAAAGAAGGCTATGATTGCAAAATATGATAGTGAGTCACCAAAATTTGATGATGACTCAAACTCTGAGAATGAATCAGACATTGGAAGTGATCATGACAATGATGAAAAGATTCAACAGATGGCTACTCTATTGTTTAAAAACTTCAAGAGAATGGTCTATAAAGACTGCAAGAAAGGAAAAAGGTTTTTCAGGAGAGACTCTAGTTCCTCAAACTCTGATAGGAGGAACTACGGAAGAAACTCTGATGAGAAAAAGTCAAAGTCTGGGAAGATTGACAAGTCAAAGATTAAGTGTTATAATTATGATGGAGTTGGACATTTTGCAGATGACTGCAGAAAGCCAAAGGCTGAGAAGAAGCAAGCCTCGATTATATAGAAGAAGAACCGGGGTGATACATCAGAATCTGATGAGAATGTCAACCATGTTGTCATGGCAAATGCTGAAAGTGAAGTTGTACTACTGAGATGAAGGTGCCTCAAACCACTATTGATTTTGATACTGATGACATATGTGAATTAAGACTACTTCTTAAAACTCCGCATGTTAGTTATAGAGATCAAACACTTGAAATGCTAGGATTAGAACTAAAAATTCTGACCTAAAAAAAGGAATGATCACCTAGAAGCTAAGTAGATTTTAATGCTGGAACCTCAAAAAAAAGATGATGTTTTGCATGTTAAATAAAAATTATTGGAAAAACATGTATACCTTGAAAAAGAATTAGCTAAAGAAATAGAGGTTATAAAACTTTGGACTAATTCAGGAAAAACAACTCAGGGTTTAATAGAAAATGGTTGTTGGGGATCAGGGTTAGGTTATGCCAATAAGTCTAATTTTGATGGATTAAATGGAAAAGAAACTGAGAAAATTAAACCAATAAATACTAATAGAAAGGTAAAACTGAACAAGTCTCAATTAAGACCTATCAAGTTTAATTTATGTGTTGATGCTGTTAAGTTAATAAATAAAATAGGTTCAACCTCAACACTTAAGTCAAACTTAAAAACTGATAAGTGTGAACAAGTTCACACCAAGTAAGTAAATGTTGGTTTACTGACTCAGAAATAGCTTAAGCAAAAGCTGAAGGAAGTAAAAATGAAAACCAAGAAAAGACATCCTAGAAAGAATAGAAATGGAAAAGTAGGTGTCAATAAGGAGAAAAAATACAAACACATTCCTAATGCACCTAGAAAGGCATGTTTAAACTGTGGTAGTACTAATCATCTTGTTGTTGCTTACAGGAAGAATAAAGAGATAAATATTGTTCCTCCTAAATCAGAGTTTAGGAATATGACAGTTAGATATGAACCACAAAATCCATATTTTCATTATGGTGGTATTTGGCTATTTACACATGTAAAGAGTATCACAATTTGTATTATGATTATTATGAACTGAAACCCTCTTTAAATAAATCAAAAATTGTTTATGCATGTGTAAACTCTGATATTAAGAATGTTAGCATAAAATCTGATCCAAAGTCTTTTGCTGGAAATGTTAACAAACTTAAAAAGGCCAAAGGATCCAAGCAAGTCTGGGTCCTTAAAAACACTAGTTAATTGGTTATCTGATTGCATGGTAACAGGAAAAATTCTCTAGTTTTGGAAAGTGGATGTTCAAGACACATGACTGGAAATAAATCCCTACTATCAGAGTTTAAGGAGGAACTTGGCCCAAGTGTTTCTTATGGAGATGACAACTTAGGAAAGACTTTGGAATATGACAAAATCAAACCTAGAAATATTATCATTAAAGATGCAGGTCTGGTTGCAGGACTCAAGCATAATCTGATCAGTGTGAGTTGAATTTAAGATAATTGATTGGCGAGAATGAGCGGTGTTGTGCAAGACATGCCTGTACCATAACAAGACTAAGTCAATCTGACAACCCTAAGTAAGTTGTATGGTAATCTAAGTTTGTATTTTGTATTGTATCACTTAAGTCTATAAAAATGTAAATAGATTGGACTGGAGTATTTTTTGTAAATAGTCTCAAGCCTAAGAATAAACTCTGGAAGAAGATCATGAAGATCATGCCTCAAAGACAGTGTGAAGAAGTTTGGAGTTGAATAAATCTGTTTTTGAGAAAAACATTTTAAGTCAAGAAATCTACAAGTCACAGATTAAGTGTTATAGAGAAGTCATTCGAGAACTACAGAATGACTTATCGAGAAGTTAAGAAAAGCCACTAGAGATCTCAGAGATATCGACAAGCCAAATGAGGATATGAAGATTGGAGATATCGACAAGTCAAATTATCACTAGAGATCTCAAAGATATCGATAAGTCAAAATATCACTAGAGAACTCTGAGATATCGACAAGTCATTTCTGTCAACAACCCGACGGATGATCAATAACTCGACGGATGATCATGAACCCGATGGATAAAGAATTCAAATATCTGTTGACAGTGACAACACAGTCACATGCGTCGAGTGGATGCAAATGAAATGTGGTAGCCTATTCAACTGGGTTTTTGAGAACAAAGAAGCATTTCCATTTCCATGCTATTATGAAGATATTCAAAGATGCCGGAATAGAGTAATGAAGTAGTATTGTTATAGACTAGATAGTTTTTGTTTTATTATCCTGTCTCATTACTTTGTAATCTTGGTGATATATATAAACCAAGAAGTAGCAACTAAGGAACTATTTGAGATACAAGCAGAGAAACATTTGTAAGCAGAATTCTTAGCATTTCTATTAGTTGTTCAATATATGTAAGCAGCTGTGAGCTTTTTGCACACAAAGTTCTCTCGATATATGTTATATATCTCTGGTGGAATCATTCAAATCCACTAGAAAGTTTTTAAAGACTCTTGTTTTTAATTACTTGTGTTTTGATTCATTTAAGTAACTATTCCGCATTGTGCTAATCAATTCACAATTATATACATATTCGTGTTAGAATATTTTTAATCAAGAATAAGTTTCAAGAATTCCATTCAACCCCCTTCTGTAATTCTTTTTATATTATTAAGGGACTAACAATTGGTATCAGAGCAAGCTCTTAACAAGCAAAGAGTTTAAAGATCAAAACAATACAGCAAGATGAACAAGAAGGATGTTGGAGTCAAGATTCCTTTTCTGAATAAAGAAAATTACCATCACTGGAAGGTAAAGATGCATCTTCATTTGCTTTCTCAAGATGAGGCCTATGTTGACTACATAAAAAGAGGCCCTCATGTTCCAATGAGAGCTGCAACTGGAAATGAGCCATCTGTCCCCAAGACAAGGCATGAATTGTCTGATCCTGATATTGAACAAGTCATTGTTCATAATGAAGAAAGTGAGTCTCTCACTGACATCTTTAGTAGGTTTCAAAAACTGCTAAATGTTCTAAAGGTGCATAGAAGGGTCTATCAGACAAAAGACTCCAATCTGAAATTCCTTAGATCTCTTCCAAAGGAATGGAAACCAATGACAGTCTCATTGAGAAACTGACAAGATTATAAGGAGTTTACTTTGGAGAGACTGTATGGCATCCTGAAAACATATGAGCTTGAAATAGAGCAAGATGAGAGGATGGAGAGAGGAAAGAAGAAAGGAGGGTCCATTGCACTAGTTGCTAAATTAGAGAAAGAGAAGTAGATGAAGATGGAAGCTGTTGAGTTAACTTTAAGGGTCTGTGAAAGCAAGGGCAAGGGGCTTGCAGTAGAAAGTGAAGATTCTTTGAGCCAAGATGACATGGAAGACATAGATGAACATTTAGCATTTCTTTCCAAAAGATTTGCCAAGCTCAAGTTCAAAAAGAACTTTGGAGCAGCCAAGCCAAATAGAAACATGGTGGATAAATCAAAATTCAAATGTTTCAAATGTGGCTTGGCAGGGCACTTTGCTAGTGAATGTAGGAAGTCAGATTCCAATAAGAAAAAGTTTGAGCTTGTGGATTATAAGCAAAAATACTTTGAGCTGCTCAAACAAAAGGAAAGGGCTTTCATTACACAAGAAAATGACTGGGCAGCAGATGGTCTGGATGAAGATGAAGATGTCAGCTATGTCAATCTAGCCCTAATGGCCAAGTCTGATGAAACAGAAACAAGTTCTTCAAGTAATCAGGTAATTACTACAAACCTTGCACATTTATCTAAAGCTGAGTGTAATGATGCTATAAATGACATGTCTATAGAGTTATATCATTTGCGTGTTACACTTAAGTCTCTTACTAAAGAAAATGCTAAAATCAACGAAAACAATTTGTTTTTGAGTGAGAGAAATAATGTGATAGAGTCTCAGTTCATTGATTTTGAAAAATTAAGAATTGAATGTAAGATTTCCAAGGAGAAATTAACTGAATCTTTGAAGAAGCAGCTTGAGCGTGAACATGAGGTGATTAAGGCATGGAAAACATCTAGGGATGTCCATGCTCAAATCACCAAAGTTCAAGGAATTGAGTCTTTCTGTGATGAAGCCTGGAAAAAGAACAAATAGAAACTAGAACCAAATTTGGTGGATGGAGTGCTAACAGATGTAGACTCGACGGATGATGAGGATCATCCATCGGATAACAAAAAGGGTTATCCGTCGAATGATAAAAATCCTTATCAGTCGGTTGTGAGCAAGCCTATCAGTAAAGCCAAACTTGTTAAGCTGAATGAGAAATATGGATATGTTTCCAAGAACTTTGTTTCAGGAGAATTGAGTCAAGTTATGAAAGGGAAAAAGGGTAATGTTGGTCACATGACTGTCAAACAGTTAAGTGACAGACTTGAAAAGATTGAGGTAAAAACAGAGGCTAAAAAGAAAAACAATAGAAATGGTAAAGTAGGGATTAACAAATACAATAACTACACACCTGATATATATGCTCCTAGAAAAATCTGTGTCAAGTGTGGTAGTGTAAATCATCTGTCTATTAATTGCAAATCTGCCATGCCTACTTCCATGTTTGTGCTACCTCACTTTCCTAACATGAATGCCATGCCTCCCATGCCTTTGAATGTTATGTCTACACATAATATGAATGCACAGTTTGCTAATATGCCATTTACACCTAATCCTTATTATGCTGCATTTAGTATGCCACAAATGCCATTTAGCATGCCTTACTGGAATAACATGTTTACTAATAGCATGTCATTCCCTGTTGATTATAATATGCATGATAATTCTTGTGTAATGAATGGTTTCAAAGGCCCAACTCAAATGACCAAGGATGAATCTGATATCCCCAAGTCAAATGAGATAAAGCCTAAGAAACAGAAAAAGAAAGCTAACAAGGCAGGACCCAAGGAAACTTGGGTACCAAAATCAACTTGATTTGATTTTGATGTGTGCAGGGAAATAGAAAGAATCTTTGGTACTTGGATAATGGTTGTTCAAGACACATGACTGATGATTCTACCCTGCTCACAAAGTTTAAGGAGGGAGCTGGCCCAAGTATAACTTTTGGAGATGACAATAAGGGTTATACTGTGGGATATGGCTTGATTTCAAAGAACAATGTCATCATTGAGGAGGTTGCCTTAGTGGATGGTCTCAAACACAATCTGTTGAGTATCAGCCATCTTTGTGATAAAGGCAACTTAGTAACCTTCAATTCAGAAGCCTGTGTTGTGACTAATAAAAGAAGCAACAAAGTGGTTCTCACTGGTGTGAGAAAAGGAAATGTGTACCTAGCTGATCTCAACTCATCTAATGCAGAATCTGTTACTTGTCTTCTCAGTAAAGCAAGTCAGGATGATAGTTGGCTATGGCACAAGAAACTATCTCATTTAAACTTCAAGACCATGAATGAGCTAGTAAAGAAAGAACTAGTTAGAGGCATACCTCTAGTGGAGTTTTCTAAGGATGGATTGTGTGATGCCTGCCAAAAAGGGAAGCAGATTAAAGCATCGTTCAGGAAGAAACTTAATTTAACAATTGAAGAACCTTTACAACTGCTACACATGGATTTGTTTGGACCAGTCAATGTGTTGTCCATCTCAAGAAAAAGATTTTGCCTAGTAATTGTAGATGATTTCTTAAAGTTCTCTTGGACATATTTCCTAAAGTCTAAAGATGAGGCTAGTGAAATCATCATCAATCACATAAGGCAAGTCAATAATCATCCTGATTTCAAGGTTAGAAGAATCAGGAGTGACAATGGAACTGAGTCCAAGAATTCTGTCATGAGAGCATTTTATGAGGAAAATGGGATTCTGCATGAGTTTTCAGCAGCAAGAACTCCACAACAGAATGGAGTAGTAGAAAGGAAGAACATATCACTTATTGAAGCTGCAAGGACAATGCTTGAAGAATCTAAACTGCCGACATATTTCTGGGTTGAAGCTGTAAATACTGCATGCTACACTCAGAATATTTCTCTGGTTAATCAAGCAAGATGCATGACTCCCTATCAATTGTTCAAGAACAAGAAGCCAACTCTAAATTTTCTTCATGTCTTTGGCTGCAAATGCTATATTCTGAGAAATCAAACTGATCAAAATGGGAAGTTTGATGCTAAAGCAGATGAAGGAATTTTTGTTGGATATGGTGTTGGTAAAACATATGGAGTCTACAATCTAAGAACTAACATTGTTGTGGAATCAATACATGTTGTGTTTGATGATAAAAAGATTGAAGGACTGCAAGATGGAGATTACCATGAGAACCTCAAATTCGACAATATGGAGTTGGTTAGTGATGATAGTGATGATAAAAGTGATCAAGAAACAGTATCTAAGGATAATGCAGAAAAATCTACTACCAATGAAGCACAAAACTTAACATTTGTCGAGTTGCATAATGCTTCATCCGTCGGGAGGCAATCTATGTTATCCATCGGGAGACAACCAGCTTCATCCGTCGGTACTCAAAATACATCATTCGTCGGGTCATCAAGAAAAGCTGGAAATCAAGATAGATCACCTATAGAAAGTTCCCCTTTCTCAAATTAAAGATCCACAAACTCAGGGGGAGTTTCTAACAATCAAAACTCAATCACACATCAAGACAACGATGAGGCCTCTTCGTCTAGAGCTAATCTACCTCAACAAAGAAAATGGACAAAAGATCACCCCTTTGAGCTTATTATTGGTGATGTTTCTTCTAGAGTTCAAACCAGGAGAGCAACTCAAGAAGAATGTCTATACATCAGCTTTCTTTCCAAAGAAGAACCAAAGAAGGTAGAAGAAGCTTTAGTGGATTCTGATTGGATTTTAGCTATGCAGGAGGAGCTAAACCAATTTGAAAGGAATAATGTATGGAAGCTGGTGCCCAAGCTTAAAGGAAAGAATCCAATAAACACCAAATGGGTATTCAGAAATAAGATGGATGAAAATGACATAGTAGTCAGGAACAAAGCTAGATTGGTTGCTAAGGGCTATTGTCAACAAGAAGGAATATATTTTGATGAAACATTTGCTCATGTTGCAAGACTTGAAGCCATCAGGATCTTCTTAGCCTATGCAGCCCATGCCAATTTCAAAGTCTATCAAATGCATGTCAAAAGTGCCTTTCTGAATGGAGATTTGGAGGAGGAAGTCTATGTCAGCCAGCCCCCTAATTTTGAAGATCCAAATTTTCCAGAACATGTCTATTATCTTTTGAAAGCATTTTATGGACTGAAGCAAGCACCTAGAGCCTGGTATGACACTTTATCAAAGTTCCTTTTGGAAAATCATTTCACAAGAGGTACTGTGGATAAAACTTTATTCTTTAGAAATATTAATGGCTCTAGTATACTTGTTCAAATTTATGTAGATGATATTATTTTTGGCTCTACAGATGAGAAACTTTGCAAAAAGTTTGCCAAATTGATGCAAAGTAAGTATGAAATGAGTATGATGGGAGAACTAACTTATTTTCTTGGTTTGCAAGTTAAGCAAGTTAGTGATGGAATATTCATTAGTCAAACTAAATATATTTTTTATCTTTTAAAGAAGTTTGATCTAGTGGATTGCACATCTGCAAAAACTCCCATGTCTACTACAACTAAGCTTGAATTAAACACTACTGAAAAGTCTGTGGATGTTTCAAGTTATAGGGGCATGGTTGACTCACTTCTGTACTTAACAGCTAATAGGCCAGATATAATGTTTGCTACATGTTTATGTGCCAGATTTCAGGCTGATCCTAGAGAATCTCACTTAATAGCTATTAAGAGGATTTTCAGATATTTCAAGGGAACACCAAAACTTGGCATTTGGTACCCTAGAGATTCTGGTTGTGATCTAACTGGTTATTCAGATGCAGATTATGCAGGTTGTAGAATTGATAGAAAAAGTATAACATGAACCTGTCAATTTCTAGGAAACAAGCTTGTGTCCTGGTTCAGTAAAAAGCAAAATTCAGTTTCTACTTCTACAGCTGAAGCTGAATATATTGCTGCTGGCAGTTGCTGTGCACAGATTTTATGGATGAAAAATTAATTGCTACACTATGGTTTGCAAGTTGAAAGGATTCCTATTTTCTGTGATAACACAAGTGCAATTGTCATCACTGAAAATCCAGTACAACATTCAAGGACAAAGCATATAAACATCAAGTATTACTTCATAAGGGAACATGTAATGAATGGTATTGTGGAACTACATTTTGTTCCTAGTGGGAAGCAGCTTGCAGATATCTTTACCAAACCACTAGATGAATCCACCTTCTCTAGGTTGGTAAGTGAGTTAGGTACGCTCAATTATTCCTAAATCTTTATGAGATTATTTGCAAGTTAGAATGCAACCAGAAATTTAATTGATTTTTCAGTCTTTGATGAAATTTTGGCTAAGTCAAAATTTACATCTCGACGGATGATCTTTATCCATCGAGTTTGATCATCCGTCGGTATACTATTTGCTAATAAAAATTATTTTTTTTTCTGGAATATTTTATGACTCGACGGATAACAATCCTCATCCGTCGAATTGTCTTAATCTTAGCCGTTAATTTCCTAAACATTATCCATCGAGTATACTTACAGTTTGTAAGCATAACACGACGGATAATGGGTGGAATTTTTACAGTTTATTTTTAAACGGCTATTTTAGGCAATTTCTATTGGTTACTTTATTTTACTTTATTATTTTTAACAGTTATTTTTTTTGAGATAGTATAAAGCTTATTTCATTTCAATTGCTTTTCTTTTATCATTCTCAAATCAACTGCTCAAATTTCATTCTCTCTCAAAGCACTTACTCTCTTTCTCTTCAAGCTCTTATTCTCTAACAATGGCACCTGTTGTAAAGATTATCTTAAACTGGGTTCATTTATGAGAAGAACAATTTCACTGCACTAGTGAACAAGGGTATTCAGCAATCTGGTGACTATCACAAGATGATGGACTTTGTGAAGAATTGCAAGCTCAGCTATGCCATGTTAGAATCACCCACAATCTTTTGTGAAGTTGTTGAAGAGATGTGGACCACTGCTACATACAACTCAACATGTAAGATAATCACACTCACCATTAAAGGTAAAGAATTCTGTATTAATAGAGATGTTATAAAAGCATGTTTCAAGATTCCTGATAACACTGTGACCTCTCCACACACTGACACTGATATAATCAATATGCTTAATTCCATGAACTATGCTCTTTCTACTTTTAAGTTAAGTGACATTAGGAGAATGGGCCTTATGAAATAATGGAGTTTTATATGTGATGTAGTGACAAAGGTCTTTTCAGAAAAAATCAGTAATTTTGATTCAGTCAATATATCCATGCTCTACATGCTAGTTACAAATAAATTCTATAATTCCAGTGAACTGATCTTGTTTGAGATAGGCTTTAAATTAGGAGAGTTATATAAAAGAGGTAAAATATGTATTATGCTAGATTCTTTATGATGTTAGCTAACCACCTCTGTGAAGAAATTGTACTTGAGAACCCAAACAACAAATTAGATTGTTGGGTTCAAGAGAGAAGGCTCATTGCAGATTTGAACAGGCCAATCATCACAAGGATGTGCCATTGTTCTATTTCCCTGTAATGGAAGCACCTCATGTAAGTGAGGTAAGTTCATCTATTCCTACCACTATTCCAACGTCACTAATTTATTTGAGTTCCAGTGTAGCTATGGCAACTGTGCCAATGACCAAACAGTTGTCTACCCAAGCTACCAAACCTGCAAATATATCAAAATCCAAATCAAAGAAAGCCCCCTCTGGTATCTCTCAAAAGATGCCAGTTGTAAATCCACTAAAACCAAATAGGGGAGTGTGAAGGAGGGCAAGATAGGTGAGGGAAGGGGTGAACATAAAAGAAACCCTAAGGATAAGGATGGAGAGTTGAGTGGATCCCAGCCTAGACACACTGTAGTTTCCCAATAAACTGCAGTGCTTAAAGAGGATAAAAGCTCATTTCTAGTTGCATCCTCCCAAAGGATGTAGTTATTGAACAAAACTCTCAACCAAGAGCACAGGCCAAAAGGGTTAGGGACACCACCTCACCCCCAAACTTATGCCAGAAAGAAGAAGTCTATAACCCTTGGGGATGCACAGGGTACACACACTGTGTAAACTGGTGCTAAAGACACAGTCACTGCACCTTCACAAATTCAGTTTGATGTGGCTTCCAATAAATGTGGAGTCTGTCACAGCCAAAATCTCTAGTAATAGAAGCACCTCAAACACCAAACTCACCAACAAATTCTCTGGATGTGGATATGATAAATAAATCAATTCCTGATTCCTCTTCTTTAACTCTGTTGGGGAAGCCAAAATCTAGTGCAAGTGAGCATCATCTTTTAGATGATTTGTTAGCTCACTTGTCAATTCTTTCAGGAAATGTTGAATCATCTGTGCCCAAAATATCTTCAATCAGCACAGAGTCCACAATAGTTCTTTTCCTAGTTCATTTATTTCTACTCTCTCGACGGATATTGCTCATCCGTCGAGTAGTGATTGTATCCGACGGATAAGCTTAACAGCA